>NC_090615.1:951768-971967 GCF_004359215.1 Bremia lactucae | reverse complement strand
ATGTAATGAAATATCTGCTGAAAGAAGAAAAAGCGTACCGGAAGAATTGGGCAAAGGCGGGAACGATCTACGCCAGAGAACTCAAGATTCATGAAGATGGCGTGAAAGCGTTTGAAAACTATAAAATCTCGGAGCTACAAGGGTATCTTGCACGCATCAGCCCAGATCAGTCTAAAGCAAGTCAAGAGCAAAAATTGTTAGAGGTGCTTTCTGCAGAGTATGGGGGTGACAAGTTTCTAGCGCTTCACGTAGCGCAAGCGAGTTCGTTAAGATTGGAAACGTTTTCGCTGAAGTTAGCTCTCGTTTCGAAGTGGGAGAAGGACGGTGTGCTGCTAAACACGGTCTGGTCGTATATCTGCAAAGATGTGAATGCCCCTACGACGGAGGAGGTAAAGATGTTCTCGCAGTTTTATGGATATGCTTTTATTCTTTCATCCAAACGCATATTATCTTTTAAGACGACCGAAATTATTGAGTCGAATCTCTTGAAGATTTATGAAGACAGCGCAAGCAACCTTGCTCTCGACATGCTAATTCAGATTCGCCTTGCGCGTCGATATCGGATTTCCGATGGTTTCTTCAAGGAGTTCGCTAAACCGTCGGATTTTCCACTGTATAAGTTTTTGTTTGATTTTAGGGAATATTATCTGAAGAATTTTAGACGGCATTTCATTAAAAGGGACTTCATTGCAGTCCTTCGAAAGATTTTTCCAGACGACCGAAGCATCGCACGAACGATTGTAAACAGCATTCGAAAACATAGAGATAATAAAGAGTATACTGCAGCTTTCAAGGAACTTGAGTTGGAACTCTACGCTAAATGGGAAAATTCACCAAAGAATTTGAGAAGATATGATGACAAACTGGACGAAATGATTCACCAGCGCTACGAAGATTGGCGGTTTCGGGTAGGGTAAGACGTTTCCAGAATATTGTCTTTTTCTAGATGCTCATGTTTTTTTTTAAATATGATTGACAAATTTGTTGACTTCTTTATTGTCCATCGGTGTCCCGTATCATAAAAACTAAATTCTATGAGAGTAATAATAAATGTTATCTTGAAAAAAGAAGTATAAAGGTATATAGTTTTATCATCTTGATTTAATACTTTCAATATCACCAACCAAGGCAATAGTTCTGTTGATTGATTTAGGTTTGAATCAACCGCGCCAATCGTTACAAAACACGATTAAGTGGTGCGCAAGGAGGCGCGTTGCATATTTAGCTATTATTGTATTAAAATCAATGGATAGAAGATTATCACGCAGGAACTTAAAAAATCACGACAGTTTTCCTCTTCTCTATACTTAAGCCCTAAGCATTGATGTAACGGGATGTATCGTTCCATTAAATTAACACTTAAAGGCTGTTAATTGATATATTATCTAAAAGGTATATAATAATTGCAGGATATTACTTTATATAGTAACATTCAGAATTCTTTTCCATAACTAGGTATAGACCATTAAAACGGGGCACTACGACTTGTACTGTTTCAGTACAAGTCCACTTCGCACTGCTTCAGTTGCGAGTGGTGCCTTGCGTTATTTCACGTACACTAGTACGTGTAGAGGAAGACTTCTCTTAAGGTAACTAGCTTAAGAGGGTAATTGAAAACTGTATTGAATATAATTAAGTGTCTCTTGTTCTATCTTTGTAAATGCTATCTTAATTATGATCTAATACTAAACATGTAAATGAATTCTTATCTCTATCTTATCTATAACTCTCTCTTTGATTACTCCTACAGCTGATTAGTCTGCGAAATAAATAGATATTATGGTCTATACCTATTTATGGATAAGAATTCTGTACATTACTATATAAAGTAATATCCTCCAAATATTATCTTCCTTTTAAATAATATATTAATTAGCAACCTTTAAGTGTTAATCTTATATAACGATACACCCCGATACATCACCCCTCCCTTCAAACGACAATCACTCTGACCGTCGTAAGATGGAGTGGTCGCTATGTGACCACTTAATTTTCAAAACGATGTTGATTGGTCAGAACCATCATTTTAAAATTACCATCGCATGAAGATTCAACTCATGCGGGGTGACGATTGCGCTGCGCCTTCGGCTGCGAATCGTGCAGCCGCAGGTGACGCACTGTTGTAAAGGGCCAAGTCCCGTGTTTAGCTCACTACAAGAGGAGACTGAACCGTGAAGAGGAAACGTTGGAGGGCGCTTGCGAGGTTGGAGGTAAAATGACAACTGAATTGAAAAGCTTTTATGGTTCCTGTCGCTACTCCTTATTAGCCTCAAGGGCTCCTAGAGGTTTTACAAGTAAAACCTACACATGCATGAATAAGACCTACGAACTGATATAGAAATCTTGGGTACACTAGGGTTCAACCCATAGGACCTTGAACTTGAAGTCCTGTGAAAATTCCTTATGAAGTGAATGGCTCACGCTACTCACTTCAACTGGTAAAGATACGTTGGACGCGTCACCTGTGTAGTTCCCAAGCAGGGACCATCATTCATACTTGAATGTAAATCTTGAACTTCGACTGGGAAGCTTTAAACTTAAACTTGAAACTCTCATGTCGACGATGCAGTGTCGCCAGATGGTTTCTAGGAAGATGAGTAATGACGATGCGGCGTCATCACTTCATCTAGAGCACAACTGGCTACCTTTAGCCCTGGCTCGCATGTCTTACCCTGTAGAGACATGTCCCGCTTCCCTCCGTCTCATCTCCGGTGCCCAGAACCTTTGAGATATGTACTACGGTAAGTACTAAGACATGTAATGAGACACCCATTACAACTGTTTTCTCTTGCGGCAGACGGAACGTCTGCCGTAGTGTCTTCCACTCGCACAACACTCGATGTTGCGAGTGAACGTGGTGATTCACCACGTGAATACGACCCCTCTTTGGAGGTCGACTACGAATCCGAGTCGGATGAAATGGCCGACTCGGGGAGAATGGAACAGTCGCCTGATAGACGTCAGGCGGCTGACTATGAGCCTTTGAATGAGAGAGCTCATTCTGATAGATGTGAAAACAGTCTATTTGGGTCCGACGATGAGGATGACCCCTCATCGCCAGTACGATCTCCGATACGGTCACCTGTACGTGTTTCTGTACAAGGTGGTGACGATGGCCAAAGCCATTGTAAGAAAAGTTCTTGTGGTACCCCTGCTTCAGTGGGTACCACTCAGGGGAGTGATGACAATAAAAAGTCTCATCTCGCTCCTGAAAAGAAGCCGTGGCTTTTGCCTGAACGGCTTATCAATAGTTTGGCTGGAGAAACTACTCCTCACAATAAATATCCCTTATTTAAAGCGACAAAGCTACGTGGCCTTGATATCAGCGCGAAGAACTTTCACGCTGAGGAAGATTTCTATCTCGATGCTTTTCTTAAGCATCGATAGTTTAGTGGCAATATTAAGCGAGATGAAGTCTCGCTTATGCAAGCCTGGAGCGCGTTCATTCGCAATGTCAAAGACATTGCACACGAAGCTTGGCTTCAAAAACTTAACGCGAATCGCGTTAAATTTAAGAAAAGAACTCCAATCGGTGCAAAGTATAAATTGCATCGGTTGTCACGTGAGGCTGGGCTTCCATGCCTCACGTGGGGTGATTCCTGTCCGTGATGTGTAGACAACGTGATGGGGGTAAAAGGGGATGTATATTCTCTTTCTTCGCCCTGAGGAAGGACTCGCATCTCTATTGAGAGGGGCAACCACCAGATAGAGATCTGGAAGCAATTTTTTTAATAAATGCAATACGGGTAAGCTTTTACATTTTTTGACATTTAAATAATGTCGGTTCATCTTCTCATCTTACAGCTATAAGTGCCTCACTGATGCTCGTGCAGTGATCTATAGAAATACCAAGCCTTCCATAGGTATATACTCTCGGGATGCGTGACGGGATTGACGTTTTGCAATCAGTTTACAGGCGCCGAGGGCGCGTGTATTCCGATGGACCTTCTAAAACATCGGGTGGGTCTCGTCATACTAACGGATGAGGCCCTCAACGTCATTAATCATCTGGGAACAAGGCTCCCAGCTGTCATGCGAAGGTGGAATACCACGCCAGCGAACAAGATAACTCGTTCGCTGCCCCTTCAAATCACGGTGGTTCTGGATACTTTCGACAAGGAAACGCTGACCATTGTGGGAATCCACCAAAGGTTGTGGTGGAGGAGGAAATATTAGATCCGAACGGTGTGTCGGATCTTAAGTCGAGGATCGACAAAATCGATCACTTCCTCCATGATTTGGAGAAGGGACTTGAGCGCGGGCGCGGCAAGCTTCGCTCGTTGGAGCAAACGGTGCAGGCTCACCATATCGAGCGGTTGGAAGACCGTTCGAAGAGTGCGTGCTCCATGTTGGAGTACGAACGGAAGTATCACTCTGTTCGCGATGAGCTGTCGTCAGCTAATCGTAGTTTCGAGGATATTCGGAACCGGCATGAGAAATTAAGGTTCAACATGGGAACCTGGTTCGCGATCACAAGAATCGTTTGGGGATTCTTAAAAAGGGTGGTTTTCCGCCGCGTACTGATGGTACGGGCGGAGCCGACTATCGTAAAACGTAGGATGCGTTCGCATCCTACGTGGCAATTCTTATGTGTACGCATTGCCTCTGCGATGCAGTACACGGAAAGGACCAATGAACTTGGGTAGTAGCTTACTGCTACCCACATTAGTGACAAATCGCTTCGATAAGTTTACCGTAGAGAGTAGCACTAGATCATTGACTTTAAATGAATGAACATTTGCTCTTCCACGTTTGTCTGCATTCCGTTTCTGCCGGTCCACTGCGTTAGCAATTATATTTTTAACGAAACGGATTATTGATTCTCGAGTTAGCAAAAACTCTTCTGCTAACTCATTTGTTTTGTCTTTTCAGTACGCTTAGTGCGTACTGCCATGAGATCATTCTCATTTTCGATGTTGATTTCTTCGACAAAATTCGCGTCGTTATTAATTTCGACGCATGATGAGCATAAGCCAGAATTGGATTTGCTCGTGCGACTCCTCCCTTTAAAAGTAGAGGATCCCTCTAGTTGCGTGGGTATGCGAGGATGGCGTAAGCCATTCACAAAGAACGGCGTATGCGTTGTAGACGCATGCACCGAATTATCGATGGCGAATGTGACCACCGGTAAAAACTCGCTCCAATTCGGAGATGATTGGACGAAACCTCGAAGTATCACTTTGAGGACGCGATTTATGCGTTCCGTCAAACCATCTATCTCTGGATTATCAGAAATTGACATAGGCAGCCCTATTTAAAGAAATCGGAACATAGATTGCCAAAAATTCGCCGTGAATTGTGGATCTCTATCTGAGATCAAATCACGGGGTAGGTCGTGGAGTTTGGTTGAGGTGTCGATAAAGACACGGGCATAGCCTGGAGCCGTGATCGACTCTGGTACAGCACCAAGATGTACCATCTTTCTAAATCTGTTTAAAAAACAAGAATTACATTGTTTTTAGGATTGTCTTCGGGAAATTCGAAGACGAAGTCCATTAATACGGACTGCCAACACTCTGCCGGAAGTGGTAGAGGTTGAAGAGGTGCACAAGACAAAGGGCTAGGCTTCACCCGTTGACTTACGTCACAAGCACGAATGTACTTGCGCACGAACTGATACTGGCGGGGTCAGTAAAAGTCGCGACTTGCTGTGAAATAAGTTGTCTCACGTCCACGATGCCATCTTGTTGGTGCATCGTGGCACTCATACATGATATGCAAGCTCAAATCATTGTTGAGTTGGGACGACAACACGTGGCGTGTCGCCGGCAACGGCTGTGTAATACAATAAACCGTTGCGTGTTGTGTATCGATCGGATGACGATCGATATAAAGCCGGTAAATCTTTAAACTATTTATTGGATGGATTCATTAGATGATCCATTAAACATAGAAGGTCCTTATCTCTTGAGTAGGTTTTTTATATCATCAAGCAAAGTTGACGACAAAACACTTGAAATGAGTGCTGCAACAGTGGGATTACTGTCACTGTTGGAGTGCACAGCCGGTTCAAAATCGGGTTGGCGTGACAACGCATCAGCGACGAAACTAAGTCGTCCTGGTTTCTATTCCGCGAATAAATTATACTCCGCGAAGAAGGATAGCCACCTCGCCGTCCTTTGCGAGAGGTGTGGGCTGTTTACCGGCTGTGCGTGATGACGCATGCTCCGTAAATACGATGAGCGGTCTATCCTGAGGAGATAAACCCTAAATTTAGCCAGTGCATATTTCATGGCAAGGAGTTTCTTTTCATGCACTGGGTTATTGTGTTCAGAATAGTGGGTCATAATGTGAGCCACACCCAAGTGTTAGGTCTAATTACTTCACTTAAGTAATTGGCCTTCCATTTAAGTACACAAAATGTACCTAACGAAGATTGTGTAACATAGGGAAACTTTAGTGCATTACCCCCCCCCCCTTTAAGAACGAGTTCACGGTTTGCAATTTCTTAAAGGGAAACGAGGGACAGCGGGCAGTTTTACCCACCGCTCTTGTCCTCTCCGTCACTGTAGTGACCTGTGTGCACTCACTTATCGCCAACCATGCCACCTAAGAGGGGAAAAGATGAGACGTCGTCTGCAAAGACGCCATCACAACCACGCACGTAGCGTATGCACCGCGTTAACACGCCGCCGTTGCTCCGTGCCACAGCTACTACACCGACAGCTACTGCAGCTATCGTGATAGCCAGACTTACAAATCCATACCAACTTACACAGTGAGCTTGTGGATCCGTCGCTCATTGTTGACTAAAATGAGTCGACACCGCTGCCATCACCTCATAGAAGTGATGAGTACAGCGACCTAGCGAAGAAGGATGATGGCGCCTTATTGACTATCCAAACTTCACTCATTCCTCCTACTATGGAGACGCTCAACGTTGCGAAGGCCAACTTGCCTTACGTCAACAAAGCAACTGTTTCGTCGTCTGCGCTAGCTAGTGCAGTTACCAGTAATGAGAGCGCTGGCATAAAAGCGCAGCTGCTTCTTAGTTGGTTATGACCAAACACCTGTCGTTCAGACCATCATTCACAATGGGTCTGATGCAGAAAAGCCTGATTGTAAAGCTCCACCGATGGCACGTGAACATGCCCAGTCGATGTCTCAAGCCAGTCGTATTGAATGCGGCTATGTAGCTGGTGGCATACCACCAATGCCACCTCCATCTAAAGGTCTTATTCGGATGGAACGAGTGCGTCGCTCCTAGAGCACGCAACTCTAGACGCACAGAATTTTATGGCAGCTATAAGTCATGGAAGGCTCAGGGGAAATCACCTGGCCGTGGTTCCCCGATCCCGGTCGTATTGCGATCAAATGAAACCAGCCAATACGAAGCAGAGTTCCTGTGCCATTTTTAGCCACATAACGATTTTGCGAAACAACGTTCGCTGCAAAAAAACTTCGCTCGCTTGTGTGTGGAAGAAGTCATGGACGGTACTGCATTATCGGTTTCTACACATCACGCCGCTCATGCTAGTCCATGCGGAACTAGCGGAGCGACATATGGTGTTCCTTCTCATAAAAAGACACCAGGCCCGGTACGTCGACGCGCAGCGTATCGAACGGTTACCAAGAGTCGAAACGTTTTGGGTTTCCTCTCCAATGGACGAGAATGTGATGTTTCTGCTGCACGGAGCAGTAGGCAACCAAGCTTTCAACAAAAAAAGCGTTGGCTCCTAGCAGCATGCATCAGTGTAGGTTTTGCCCGAATGTAGCGGCGATTTCGCCCACCTTCTCGCGGCAGCCTATCCTGCATCCGTTCAGTCGCAGGCGTACGCGCTGCTGAACGACAGATTGGGGTCTCGAAAGTAAAGTCTCACGACTGACTTTGGATCTTCACGACGTCCGCGCGAAGGACCGCCAGGGTTACCAATGGCTTAAACTTCGTCTGGACCTTTTGAATAAGTTGATGCTAAGGGCTCCGCGTTACGCGCGTGATATCCATCGCTCTATAAGTCCGTATTGCGGTCGAAGGAGTCATTCGGCAGAAAGTTTTTTACCTTCCCCGTCTCCCCCGTCTTCCTCACCAGATCATCGCTCGACTCACAGTCGGCGTCACCATTGGTCTCTTTAGACAGATAAGGGTGTGTGATCTTTTCTCCAACACCAAAGCGCTCATTGTTTTTGGGACTATTTCCGTCATATTATTTTGTTTATCATGTGGGCTTGGCATCGCGTCGCGGACTTTTCGTGCATTTGCTAATCGCTAACCCACAAAGCGTTGTGCTTCGCTCACGCTTCTAGCATCACACTCGCCTATGACACCGCCGAAATGTCGTTCAAAGGACGTGGTTTATCGACACCTTTAGGTGTCGTGACCACTGCTAAAACAACAGAGTCACGAGGGCAAGTTACTCTTTTTCTTTTCATTGCACCGAGTATAGTGAGGAACCCCTTCCCACAAAGACTCGGGCTGCGCACAAACGAAACTGGCGTCTAACGACAGCGCAGCCCATTATATAAAATGGTGTCTCACCCTTACTGGCGTGGACATCGGTATTTATAGCGAATTCCACGAAGGGTAATTGTTTGCTCCATTTTGAGGAAGTCGCTACTATGCGCATTACATCCACCACGACCCGATTGACACGTTTCGTTTCGCCATCGGTCTGCAATGATCGGCTGTAGACATGTGGCGCTTGCTACCTAGCAGCTTAAGCACCTAACGCCAAAAATCAGATGTAAACTTGGATCCCTATCCGATACTATGGACTCGAGCATCACCTGTAGTCGGTATACATGATCCAGGAACAAGAGAGTTGCATCCTTGCCTGTGATCGATGTCTTACATGGTGCTAAATGCATCATTTTGCTCAGTATGTCTACAAAGACGACTAGCCCCGTCCGACCCTTATGATCGGGCAGCATGCTAAACATGAAGTCCAGACTATCTGACTTCCAACAGCTAGTTGGAATCGGTAGCTGCTTCAATGGCGCATCATGGAGCTCGTAAAAGGATCATCAGCTTGAGATCTGTTTCATGAGGCACATAGATTCTCAAGGGATCCCAAGGTGACAGCTGATGCCATAACAGGCCATCGCTGTAGTCAAAGCGATTCAATTTAGCTTATAGGTGCGACAGAAGGAAAACCTTTTGTCCCCCGAGTGATTTAACAGAAGGCGACAATACTCCTTTTCACTGTAGCTTTCTTTTTTTCAGAGGCTAATGCACTCGTTACGTGGTATGCCTTCATGGCTGCTAACGTCGACGGATGAAATTGTGCTTTAGTACTTGACACACTTTCCTGGTATCTTACCTCGAAATCTGGTCTACGCGTCAACGCGTCAGCCAAGACATTTGACTTATTTGGTTTGTATTCAACTTTAAAATTTAAGTAAGAGAATAATGTAAGCCATCTTGCCATTCTAGGCATGAGGTGTAGTGAGTTGATTGCAGTCCGGAAATTGGCATGATCTGTATAAACCACAAATGGCTCGGTGCCGAATAGGCCCACTCGAAACTTGACAGGAGCATATTTTATCGAAAGAGAAGCTCTCTGCCATGCATAGGGAAATTCAGTTCCGCGGTTTTTATAAGCCGGGACTGATAACATATGCACGGTCTATCACGTCGTCATCCTTTTTCATGAGTGCGCTGCCGCTTGCAAAACTACTTGCGTGACGGACTACGCTAAAGGATTTATCCACGTGTTACAATGCCAAGAGCGGTCTCTGATCAAGAGACTGCTTCACTGATGTAAGCGCATCTACTTGTTCTTTTAACTGATGTAAATACGACTACTTGTGCATCCTTTTTAGGGAGGTCAGACAAGGGCTTAGTTAGCTCTGCATAATTCTTGCTGTACTAATGCAAGTAGTTTTTGCGAGCCCTAGGAATTGGCGCAAATCCTTGACATGTCGCGGGATTGATTACTCTCCTTTACCGATTTTATCTTGTCTGGGTCTGCTCGTACACCATGCGTACCTAGGATGCAGCCCAGCACAGGTATCTTGGAGACTCTCTGATTCACTTTTGCAAGTTGAATATAATTGGGCGTTCTCCAAATCTGCAACACAGCATCTAAATAACGCTTCATCGGATCTGTTTTGCTCAGCCCGTTCTCGGCCCTACTATAAACGAATATATATTTAAAGTAATAGGCGCGAAGGCACGGTGCTGACACATCTAGTGAGCCACCACTCGGTTAAATGTCGCCTGTGCGTTCTTAAACCTTAGGGAATTACAAGCCACTCTCAAAGCATACATCTTGGGCCATTTTGGTTACATCAGCCTTTTTCAAAAGTAAATGATAGTAGCTATCCTTTGAATCAAACGAGGAAACTTTTTTGATTTTACCATTGAGCTCAACAAAACATCTTTCCGCGGGATTGGCGTTTGCGCTGGAATGGCGGCCGTGTTCAGCTTATTGCAAGTGTTAACTACGCGACATCCACGTGTGGCTTCACGCACACAGAAGGCCGTGCTGCAGTGAGGAGATTTACTTTCAAGGACATATCCCGCCATGGCTCGTTTGTCAAAGAGCCTCGTCGATATAATCGACTTTTTCTTCGGCAACGGCCAATGCCTGGTCAAACAGTTCTTGGTGCCAGTTTCCATATCAGTATCGTGCCCGATGCCCTTATCTGCTAGTAGGCAGTTTAACACTCGTCTGAGAACATATCGCGATGTTTCCTCAAAACCTCAAAGATTGGACTGTCTCTCAAGGCATCCCAGCCTTTACCAGCGAACCATTTCTTATGTCCGTTTCTAAGACGCTCTCGTTCATTGTGGACGAGTAGCAACAGTCCACCAATAACTCTTCTGGAACTTGTGTGACTATTTGTTGAATTTTTCTTTCCTTACGTTCGGCAAGGATTAGATCCTACAACATTTTCAAGAGTTTCACTATCTTCTCGGCAAATTTTAAGACATGCTGGAGCACCTCAACTGAGGATGCCTTCGCTATTTTGTCTTCGACGGCCCCAAACACCTCGTTCGAAGGCCCGTCCTCTTCGATTGGGACCGATCCAAAGGTCATTTTTTGACGTGCCTTTGATAATCCTTATCTGTCGGGTACTCGCTCTCCGAGTAATCACGACAACGGACTGAGAAGCGGGTGCCATCTCTTCCCTCGCTAACGCACCCCTTCCAACTGCGCTAGGCTCTAGAAGCTGTGCCGGTTCATGCGAAGCTTGACTTTCTGTCAGCTCGCTGTCTCTACATGCCACAGGCTTTCGGCTCTGTGTAGGAAATTTGAACGCATGACTACTTCTTATCGTCATTTTTACAACACCACTCTATCCGAGCTGGGTAGAAATTTGTTTCACCTGACTTCCCGTCGGTATAATTTCTACTACACCAGACTTTAGGCTCTGGAAAGGATCCGGTGACTTTTGACTTCCCGTCAACGCACCCTCAACTCCGTCAAAAACACACACGACATCAGCTGCATATGCCTGTCGCAGGAGCACATTCTTTCTTGTGTGCTGCGTAGAGTTTGCAATTGTGCGTGTACGCCAGTCTATCCATGGTTGGTGTCATGCAAACCATGGCATAACTAGGATGAGGTCATACGGACTCTCCATACCTATTACTGTGAGCTTCTCTGAACTCCCTCATACATAACGAGCACGCCGTTCGCCAAACGAACGGTCACCTCTTTTCGCTTGCCATCCTGGCAAAACGATTCAAACACCGCCGGTCTTTTTCTTAGAAACGCGAGCTTAAAAATTCTGTGATGCACCAAAATCCACGAGAAGGGTCATCACATGGTCTAACCCTCGTACTTGAGCGCTATAGACCAGCAGGGTTGAGGTCCGAAATTTCGAGACCTCAGGGACTATGCTACCCATTTGTTCGATAAATAAGGGGTAGCTTCAGAGTCCGCGTCAGTAGGGCACCCCGCCCCTACTGCGCTCCTGCATTGCCCGAACCCTCGGTGTTCGATGCAGAGCTCACGAGTCTCACACGCTGGTTCTTGCCAGCATTCTTTGGGTAGGGAGTCCTCTTGCTGGACGTCTTAGCCCCAGCAGGGACTCTGGCATAGCAGCGAGCCATCATATGGCCGCGCATGCCGCACTTGTAGCAGACTAGGTCTGCAGTGCCCAACTCCATAGGAATGGCATCCGACCTCTCGGCCGACAGCTTAAACCAAGCAGTCACCGAGGCACTGTTGAAGATTGCTCTGCAACCAAAGCAATTTAAAGTGCCTTTTGCATCGTCGACGGCACCTTTTAAACAAGGGTATCAGATCCACACTATTGGACTCCGACAGCGAGCGCATCTCCTGCACATACTCTTGCAAGGTTCGCTTCGCCTGTCACGCTCCAAAGAAGCGCGCCTGAAGCAGCACTTCGTTGTCCCCTTAAGTACACAAATGTACTTGACGGGGATTGTGTAACATAGTGCAACTTTAGCCCGTTACAGGAATAGGCGCCTCACAAGGAAGTACAATTTTAAACCTTCGCATTCTTCCACTCTATAGTCACACTTAAGAATTGAGTGCTGCATGTTATGACATGCAGTTCGAAGGAGGTGCATATTTATCACAATACATATGATTAGAAAACGCTATAGCATTACATGATCCCACGCAAAGGTGCAACTTAGCCATACAATTTTGTTTTCTTAAAATAAAAAGCTTACTACTTTTCTTTTTGCATTAACCGTACATACATTAGGCTAGGTCATGTGATAGATTTGGCGGTTGTGCACATGACCCCTTAAAAACGTTTGTGGCATCTTTATTGACAAAAATTGAAAGGAAAATATAGAAAATAGCAAGTTCAAGCAAGGTATGGCCAACACAGCTCGACTTAGCGCAAATCATTACAGTTGATTATAAGGAATAAAAGAAAAGAAAAGGAAAGAATCCGAAAGATGGAAAAGAATTACTTTAAGAGAGAAAACTATATGGACAGGAAAATGATAAAAAGCCCTGTTTCGCGAATTCTGACGAACGAAGGTGATTAAAAGGCTTATTTGTACATGCAGCATATTGATTTGTTAAGCGACAGGCTTATAAATTATTGCGGCCGACCGAATTTCTTACCATTAGTGTCCACGCCACGTAAAATAAGGTCCTTAGCCCATACTTGTGACAACAAACCTTTGGTCACTTGACTCTTTATTGCTTTTTTTTCGCTTGTTGGTCTCATGGTCGATCAAACTTAATGAGCGGTATCCTAAGAAGATCAATTTTCTACCATTCTTCAAGAATGGCTGCGTTAAGTGGAATCATACACGCCAAGCTTGGACGTGAAACTGCTCTAAGAAAAATCTAAGATACAGACTCTTGCCATTCCTTAGAACAAAATTAATTTGAGATCAAATCGTCTGAGCAATAGCAAAAGAATAGAATCACTCACGCGCTGTTCTGACACCTCAGTAGGACTCCACGAACTGTACATAATGTGTTTGCTAGCGTAAGTAATAGAAAATTGCGAATCCCATACGTATCTACGAAAAGTCTTTCTGTTAGTGTGAGGCAATAGCAGAAGGAGTCTAACTTCTTGGAAACGTTTACAAAGAGCTTAAGGTCTTGATGCCTGGATAGCTTCATCACTCTAAACAAACAATGGAGCCGAATTTTCGATGCAATTGCCATTCTGTTGCTACGGTAAAAGTCGATTTAATTTTTTAAGACACAACCGCTGCTTTCTTTCTAGAAAGAACGACACCAACACGTGCGCTATCGACACATTTTGGGGAACGAAGTATGGCGTAATACAAGTAATCGCTTCGATTGCTCTGTCTCTAAATTGTGACAAGCGGATTAATATTATTAAGATGCTCTTTGCGCGACAACAAATAATAATGTCCAACGGCTTTGGTACGCTAAAAAGTAGTGCTATGTCGAAATTTAAATTTAGTTCGTCGGCGTTTACTTAATGAGGCACAAGTATTGGTTTTGCGCTGAAAAAGAGTCGGGGTGCGTAATGATAGCCAAAGAACTTTATTAACGAACAATAAGTGACAACACACCTTTCCACTTTTATAAGCCGTGTGTGACCTAATATCAGCACCATACGGTGCCAAATTGCAATTTGCGACAAAGCGCACCTTAGATCCGCTTCGGAAGCTAATTATTGCGTCGGCATTCATGAACTCGACTTTAAGTTCCAATTCTGGAACTGCTGACGTTAACACGGGTTATAGTGGCGACAATATTGCCAACGCTAACACCACAAATACGTTTAAAAACAATAGCACCACCGACTCATGCACGTGGTATGACCAGATCAACTGCACACGACCACGGACGTGCGCTGATTGTCTCAATGTACAACTCTCTGGTGGCTCGTGCGTCATAGACCCGCGTGGGTCTTGTATTAGCATGAACAAGTATGAAAAGCACTTGGCACATCGGTACTACTATATGCCGTTCCAGCGATACTTTCCATCGAGTAAATACAATTATTGTAGTGGCAATGATTCCGTCTGCGCCGCGTGTTCAAAACAGTGGAACAATACTATTGATAGCACCGAAACCACTGGTCTGCCTTCAATTTGTACAGGCACGGGCAACTGCATTTGCATGGCAGTTTGTGAAAGAGCCGACTGGAAAGATGCGGTTCTGAATGCTCAATGCAGCAGCAGTCAATCTGATGCCGACGTGGGCGCGTCCATGGTCACTCGTGTCGCAGTGTTAATTATTGTTGGTGTGGCAGTAGCAGTTATTGTCGCATTTGTAATGTGGGGAGTGCATCGATATATTATACGCTCGCGCAATCGACGACAAGGTAAGGGTTTGCGATGTGACGAAGTTAGTCAAGTGCATGACGGGATTTGCATTGTTTTTTGTGTTAGTAGAAATGCGACTACCACCTCCATCAAGGTCGACAGGGCAACAGCTCTCTTTGTCAGGATGGAAGTCGTTACGACAGAATCTTATCGACTTGGAGTATGAATCCATCGGTAATGGCCAAGCGATGACGCTGCAGCACAATGTCCAAGACGAAAGAAGCGGGACAGCTGCGTCAAACTAGCGTGAACGACTTTGCACCGAAAGACTAAATTAATGTAAAAGCGTTTTGTGTTATTGGTAATCAATAATTAATTCTACATTTCTTATCGAATTCTGTGACGAGGTTAAAAACTTGCGTATTCACATAAATAAATTTGCTACTGAATCCTAGTTAAAATATTGCAGCAATTCACTCTTAGATGCAAGAAGCGCTCAATTCTACGCTTCATGATTCGCGACTCGGGCTAAGGCTTAATATGCATTGTAACTTTAAAGTTTTGTTTAGAACCGTGACAATGTAAGAAAACAGGAGCTGTTCAAACTCCTTAACACCAAAATCACGTTATGAACTTTTACTACGAAGGACACATGTAAACGAACTATAGTAATGTATATGAGCGATGGGCGTACAATAGAATAAGCGCGCACCCAGTCCATGTTTGAAATTATCAATGATAACAAGCTGAGAGTGCCGATATTTAATGGCTTGTCTTTTTATCGCTATCTTACAGATGTTGTTCTTATGGGCCGACTAGAGTCAGAAAGTATTCTCGTAAACGTGCTACCACCCTAGTGCGGCATTATCTCTCTGGACATTGATGTGAAACCGACAAGAACAAGTCGCGTGCAGCTGTTTTATGGTTGCGCATCGACATGGAGGCGCTGCTGCTACATGGAACGCAAGACTAAATTGAGAGACATTAACACGAATGCTTGTAACCTCTTGATACAGCTTTCTTGCTGCATAGGTATTAGTCGGTATTTTTCGGGTACTGGCAGTACTGGCAGCTGCGAGTCTGTAACGGGCTAAAGTTGCCCTAATGTCAAACAATCCCTCTTAAGTACACTTGGTGTACCTAAGGGGATGGTCAATTACTAAATAATAGTAATTAGACCCAACACTCGGGTGTGGTGCACATTTGTGACCAACCCTTGTGTATGTGATGCACATGGGTGCATTCACATTAGGAGGGATGACGCCTAGCGTCATCTGTTACGCGAGGTATCTAGAAAGATACGCTCGCAATACATATTAAGTGTTATCTATAGAGATAACATATTAATTGGTAAAAATAGGTATTTGTATTTAATTCTATTAAATATTAATCAGTCTGAAAACTACTTCATACTTGGTGAGTGCGCACGAGGAGACGGATTACCGCTCCCGTGACGACACTTAACCAGATATCTTAGTGTGTTGGGTGAGGTCGCTAACGCGCCCACCACAACTACCTTACTGCACGCAAGAGAAGCAGGTTTAACCGCTTCCTCGCTGTGCCAGGGTGTGTGCCTAAGTAGAGCGTGGCTGCATTATGACGTGCCCGCCTACAGTTTTTGCTTTCTCTATACTCGCAGTCGAAGGTTCATCCGCATCCTATCCTCCTTCCTATATAACGAAGGGATGGTGCCTTTGTGGCTAGCACTCAGTTTGAGGAGGAGGATGAGGACCCTAACACAAGCCAGCACCAGCGTGAAGAGAAGTCTCGTTGAGCTCTCAATCCGTTACCAGATGTGATGTAGCGTATGCTTTGACTGCATTGGCCGGACCACCGGGCCTGGAGGCCACTATTATAACGATGAAGAGCGAGAGCAGGCAATCCTCACAAAGGATCTATTATGAGTCTCGAGCATGTAGCTGCCAGATCGTCGACCCAAGTACACGCTGTTAAATTTTCTGTGGCTGTCGACGACCGCATGCATTCAGTCATTGCCGCTGTGTGTTGCACCCGCGGCTTTTGTGACACAAGCGACACCCGGGCCTTCAAGAAGAGCTTACAGAGGCTCTTAAAGTCTAAGTAGTATCCACGAAATTACTGCCAGTTAATACAAATATTATTATCAATGACTTTAAAACAGAAATAGGCACATGCTCGTTTACATCACTAAGATTTTTGCGCTGTGTGTGTGGGAATCGGCGACGTTCTATTTTGGCGTGATGATGTATTGAAAGGTTAGTCCACACAGCTAAAGAGCTTCTTGTAATGCTTTAACACACATTTTAAAGAGCTTTTTGTGATGCTTTATTGATTGTCAGGTATACATATTGTAATGGGCTGAAGTTGCCCTGTGCTACACAAACTTATTGAGTATTCAAATTGTGCTTATTGGGATGGCCCATTTACTCCCTGTAAAGTACTGAGACCTCCACTTGGGTGTGATGCACAAAGTGCACTACCCTTGTGAATGTGATGCACATAGTCGGTGAATTCGAAGAAGTCCATCGATACGGATCTGCCGGAACAGGAGACACCCACAAAGAACTATGGTATTCTTGTTTTGTTGATAGTGTTAGCAAGACGGTACATCTTGCTGTCGCCCCGGAGTCGATCACAGCCAAAGGTTGCGGGTATTCACATTGGAAGGGATGACGGCTAGACTCATTCGTTATCCGAGGTATTTAAAATTATACGCTTGCAATGAAGGGGTGCACATCTACAGAGGTGGTACCTATTGATTGGATAAAATCAATGTAACGAGGCACCCTTTGCAAGTACCAATAACAATACTAGTCGACCTAAACTTACTACAGCGAAGGTAAAGCGCCTCGACTACTTCACGTACACGACGTGCAGAGGAAGTATCTAAGTAGGGAAGAAGTCTTAGCAACTAAAAATAAATCTAAGGCTTATGAATATAGAACAAGTAAAGTGAATTAATTTATTATGTTTTCACGTGACGACCTTCTATTTACTATTGAATTTATATTAAAACTAGCTATGTATGGCGCCTACTTGCGCACCGCACAATCGTGTTTTGTGACGATTGGCGGTGTTGATCCAAACTTAAATCAACAGACCAATAGTACTGATGTCTTATTGCGTAAATATTCGAAATTTAGAAATATTGGACCTATCGCGTAAAAATAAATCAAAATGATAATTTGTACTTCTATACTTTTTTTCTTTTTTCCTCTCATAAAAACTAGTATTAATTATTTCTCTTATAGAAAATATTTTTTTTGTGACGGGACACCCTCGTACACCCCCCCCCTCAACCAACATGACTGATAAGTCGTGACAAAAAGTACAATGATGTCATTCCCTGTAATTTTTGCACTGATGTGGCGTGACAAAAAGTGCTATGATGTCTTACCCTGTATTTTTTTTGCATTATTGGTTTCTTATCTAAATCTCCAATTCTATTGCATTATTGACCGATTTCAAAATCAATTCGTTTGCGTATGTAACGAAACCTGTGCGCGTCTCCTATGAGGCAGCAAAGCTGGAAGCTCCGCAGCTCGGTGCAGCTATAAGCGATGCAAATATTTCAGTAGGCGCCAATGCGTCTATGCTAGGATAAATTCACCTCGTTTTCGATTGGAGTGACTGGTATATGTTACCTGCTACTCCTATCGTGGGCGACTGGCCAAGTCGGCGTCATCGCCCGACTCTGTGGCAACTGTAAGGCCTCCGGATCACCGAAAGCCATGTCCGTTTAACCTTCAGGTTCTAACGTGACAACCAAAGAGTTAATAACGAAGTTGTTTGATACTTCGTCAGACACTTTTTGTAACGAGGCACTTCGACTTGTACTTCTTCAGTACAAGTCCACTTCGCACTGCTTCAGTTGCGAGTGGTGCCCTTCGTTAATTGACGTACACTGTACGTGCAGAGGAAGACTTCCCTTAAGGCAACTAGACTTAAGAGGGTAAAATGAAAACTGAATTAAATATAATTAAGTGTCTCTTGTTCTATCGTTGTAAATGCTAACTTAATTATAATCTAATACAAAACATGTATATAAATTCTTATCTCTATCTTATCTGTCACTCTCTTTGATTACTCCTACAGCTGATTAGTCTGCGGAATAAATAGATATATATGATCTATACCTATTTATTGATAAGAATTTTGAATATTACTATATAAAGTAATATCCTCCAAAAATTATCTACCTTTTAGATAATATATTAATTAACAACCTTTAAGTGTTAATTTCATGTAACGATTTACCCCGTTACATCACCCCTCGCTTAAACGACAATCACTCTGAATGTCATTGGATGGAGTGGTCGCATGTGACCACTTAATTTTTAAAACGATGTTTATTGGTCTCCATCATTTCCAATTCCATCGCATGAAGAATCAACTCATGCGGGGTGACGATAGTGCTCCGCCTTCGGCTGCGGTTTGTGCAGCCGCGGGTGACGCACTGCTATCTCTTGCGGCAGACGGAACGTCTGCCGTAGTGTCTTTCACTCGCACAACACTATATGTTGCGAGTGCACGTGGTGATTCACCACGTGAATACGACCCCTCTTTGGAGGTCGACTACGAATGCGAGACGGATGAAATGGCCGACTCGGGAAGAATGGAACAGACGCCTGATAGACGTCAGGTGGCTGACTATGAGCCTTCGAATGGGAGGGCTCATTCCAATAGACGTGTAAATAGTCTATTTGGGTCCGACGATGAGGATGATCCTTCATCGCCCGTACGATCTCTCATACGGTCACCTGCACGTGTTTCTTTACGAGGTGTTGACGATGGCCAAAGCCATCGTAAGAAAAGTTCTTGTGGTACCCCTGCTTCAGTGGGTACCACTCAGGGGAGTGATGACAGTAAAAAGTCTCATCTTGCCCCTGAAAAGAAGCCGTGGCTTTTGCCAGAAAGGCTTATCAATAGCTTGTCTGGAGAAGCTACTCCTCACAATAAATATCCCTTTTTTAAATCGACAAAGCTACATGGCCTTGATCCCAGCGCGAAGAACTTTCGCGCTGAGGAAGATTTCTATCTCGATGCTTTTCTAAAGCATCGATGGTTTAGTGGCAATAATAAGCGAGATAAAGTCTCGCTTATGCAAGCTTGGAGTGCGTTCATTCGCAATGTCAAAGACATTGGACGCGAAGCTTGGCTTCAAAAACTTAACGCGAATCGCGTTAAATTTAAGAGAAAGAGTCCAACCGGTGCAAAGTATAAACTGCATCGGTTGTCACGTGAGGCTGGGCTTTCCTGCCTCACGTGGGGTGATCCCTGTCCGTGTTGTGTAGACAACTCGAAGAGGTTAAAAGGGGATGTCGACTCCCTTTCTTCGCCCTGGGGAAGGGCTCGCATCTCTATTGAGATGCGTGACGCGATTGACGTTTTGCAATCGATTTACAGGCTCCAGGGGCGCGTGTTTTCCGATGGGCCTTCTGAACCATCGGGTGGGTCTCGTCATACTGACGGACGAGGCCCTCAACGTCAACAATCAGCTGGGAACGAGGTTCCCAGCTGTCATGCGAAGGTGGATAACCTCGCCAGCGAACAAGATAACTCGTTCGCTGCCCCTTCACATCACGGTGGTTCTGGAT
>NC_090615.1:933064-945092 GCF_004359215.1 Bremia lactucae | reverse complement strand
ATCGCTTATTGCTCGAAAAGCGAGGTCTCTCGCTTTCGACGTAAGAAAGGTCCATGGGTTCTGGACCTCCTAACTCGTGTCGTCTTGGAGGACGATATGATGACGAACTAGCTTGAGCCTGTCTCAAGCTAAAGTCCTCCTGTTCCGCAACGGATATTGCTTCTTCAAGCGTATCCAGTTCCAAGCGGAACAGGTGGGTCTTTACGGGACCATCCGCAAGACCTTGCATGAACACCGTAATCAACGTGTGTTCATGAACTGGGTTATTTTTAATACAACTCGCTAAGAGTCGTATATGCTGAGCATATGCGTGCACATCACGCTTGCCTTGCTTGTGTTTTTCAGAAGCTCTGTACGAGCTCTGAACTCAACCCTTGGTGGTTCAAACGTCTGTTTGAGCCAGGCTTTAAAAGCCTCTAGCGACCCAAAGACGTATGGGTCGCGCAACTTAAGGCCCAATACCCAAGTTTTGGCACGACCTGCCAGATTTGATTGAGCGAATGCGACTTGCATTTGCTCATCGATAATGTGACGTGCCCTTATGGCATCGTCCAACTCGACAAATTATCTCAAGAGGGAGTCTTCTTCAACTCCCCTATACTTAGAGATGTCAATCTTTAGAGTTTCGGGACGACGCGTTTGCGTCATCCCAGGTACAGGGGTCTGTACATGTGGTACCCTCAACAGTTCCGCCTGTTGAGAGCCTTGCTGATTCGGCAAGGCTACTTTTTCCTTCATCTCGTCAAGTTCATGTTGTATGAACTTGGCGATGGTTGAATGGAGGGCGTCTCTGTCTAAGTTGGACAGCAATGCCAAATTTGCATCGTTTCTTACGGTCGAACTCATTCGTTTAACCGCACTCCTTTCTATATCACTTAGAAAGGAGTAGCTTTCACGAGAAACGTGATCCAAATTCCCACTATCATCTAACATGTCCATGTTAGATGTGGGAAATGTGATCCTTGGACGGTCTTCAAAGTGCTACCAGGTGTAACGGGGCACTTCGACTTGTACTGCTTCAGTACAAGTCCACTTCGCACTGCTTCAGTTGCGAGTGGTGCCTTTCGTTAACTGACGTACACTGTACGTGCAGAGGAAGACTTCTCTTAAGGCAACTAGACTTAAGAGGGTAAAATGAAAACTATATTAAATATAATTAAGTGTCTCTTGTTCTATCTTTGTAAATGCTAACTTAATTATTATCTAATATTAAACATGTAAATGAATTCTTTTCTCTATCTTATCAATCACTCTCTTTGATTACTCCTACAGCTGATTAGTCTGCGGAATAAATAGGTATGAATGGTCTATACCTATTTATAGATAAGAATTCTGAATATCACTATATAAAGTAATATCCTCCAAATATTACCTACCTTTGAAATAATATATTTATTAACAAATTCTAAGTGTTAATTTCATGTAACGATACACCCCGTTACACTTTTGGTGCGAAGTTCCCTTGGAGGGCATACCCACTTAAAGACCCTCATTGGAGGACGCTCATCTCTTGTGAGATGCGCGAAGGGATTCTAAGCCTCCACTCCTTTTACGAGCGCGGGAAGTGCTCGTTCTCTGATGGACCCTCCGTCAAGAAGGATGGGTCTCGGCGTACTGTCGAGACGCGGTACGTCCTTCATCAGTTGGAAACGAGGTTCCTAACTAATATTCGAGGGTAGATACCCTCGCCAACGCATGTGGTAACTCGTTTGAACCCCTTTTACCTGACGGTGGTTCGAAAAGCGTTTTACAAGTAGATGCTTTTCACCGGAATCCGTCTATGGATGTGAAAGAGGAAGAAAAATTGGGTTCGCCTCATTCGCCGAACCCGAATCAACATCGTGACTTGAATCATACCTTTATTATTAAGGAAGGACATTGACTACGAGCAATTCCGTCTTCATGAGTCAGCGGTGACGGTCAATAGTGTTTTTCGTGACCAGTTGATAAATTGTGCGCAGGTTGCGACTTATCAACCGGTGAACGAACGGAAAGATCAGTCCCTTCAAAACGAGCTGGTGTCAGCTCGTCGAAAGGTCTCATTCTTGAAGGACGCAAGGGAGCGTCTGATTCGTGAGAATTAGACTCTGTCCCGAGACTATCATGTTTAGCTCGGGATCATCAGGCTTTGGTAGCTGTTCCGAGATAGTGTACGGATTGTACGGGCGAAATACCCGAAATAAAACGTAGGATGCTTTCGTATGCTACGAAGCTGCTCGATCGTGTACGCATTGCCTGGCGATGTAGTACCCGAAAACGGTCGATATACCTTAACAGTAATTTATTACTGCTCGCATTCGTCATTACGTATTTGTGTAGGGTTACAATAGGCAGTAGGACTGATCATTAACATTAAACGAAATAATGTTTGCGTTTCCATTTTTGTCAGAGTTCCGTTTCTGTCATTCACCAGCGATAGAATCCGGATCACCAGTTCTCTAGTCACCAGGAATTCTCCTGCTGACTTGGTTTTAATTTTGTACCGGTGCGCACTGCGGAGATGACATTCTCCTCTTTAGCGAGAGCATGATTGTTCTCACTAATTATATTTTTTTCGATGCTGAGTATTTCAGCATCGTTATCAAAGTCAGTAATATCCTTATCGCTATTACTGATTTTGTCCCCTTCAATGTTGATTAAATCAACATTAATATCCTTCGCACTGACCGTAGGGTCAATGCGTGATAAGCAAGAGCTAGATTTTGTATGCTCGAGCGAGTCCATCCTTCTTTAATAATATTTACTCTCAGATAGGGGGTATACGTGGATGGCGTAAGCCGTTCACAAAAATGGTGTATGCTTTGGATTGTATTATTGACGGCAAATTCTAGCCAACTTGTAAAGAGTCGACGTATCCGCGAAGTATCTCTTTAAAGATACGATTTGAACGTTCCGTCTGACCATCTGTTTCGGAATGGTCAGGAAATGACATTTTTTTAATTGTGTTCTTAGCAATTTGAATACAATAGCCAAAACTCCGCCGTAAATCTGGGCTCTCGATCCGAGACCGTTGACGTAATAATCCATGGAGTCGAAAAATTGTACACGATCAGAGCCGAAGGCTGTGATCGACTCCGGGACTGCAGCAAGACGGACCATCTTGCTAGAAAGATCCCCAAACACAAGAATCTCATTATTCTTGTGATCGCTCTTGAAGAATCCGTAGGAAGACAAAGTCCATAGAACGAGCTGCCAACACTTTGCCGGAACAGGCAGAGGTTGAAACGGAGCAGGGGATGAAGCACTGGGCTTTACCCGTTGACAAACTTTGCAAACGCATCTGTACTTGCGGACAAACTCATTCTCGCGTGGTCGGTAAAAGTCCCAACTTATCGTGAGATAGGTCTATTCACGTCCACGATGATCACTTATTGGTGCATCGTGGCACTCATACATGATGCGTAACCGAAATTCAAGATGGGGGGGGATGTCGACACGAGGTGTGTCGCCAGTAATGGCTGTGTAATACAGTAAACTATTGCGTGTTGTGTAATGATCTGGTGAGAATCGATTCAACTTCGATAATCATTTAAAGTATTGTTGCGATGGATTTTTGAAGTTATCCATCAACCCATTAAAAGGCACTTCTAATGTCGCCAAGTTATGTTGACGACTTAACAATTTTTGCTGCAATAGTTGGCTCATGCTCACTGTTGATTGTTGCAACAGTAGGCTTATCCTCACAAATGCTTCCAGCAGCCGGCTTGAATCCGGCCGGCGCCAAACGGCATCAGCGGCGATATTGAGTCGTCCTGGTTTAAATTGCACTTGGAAGTTGTACTTTGCAAAGAAATTAACCATGTCGCTATTCATTGCAAGATGCGTGAACTGTATACAGCCGTGTGTAAAGACGCACGATCTGAATAAACAATGAGTGGTCTATCCCCCAAAAGATTGACCCGAAACTTAGCCAGTGCATATCCGCCTTATATTTTCCGGATCAGGGCGTGCGCCGTGTTTACCCACGATGCTATTTTTTTTTGCTTGCAGCGAATGTATACTTTATACAACTTGCATATAGCTTATGCGTTCGCATGAGTGAACAAAACCTTTTGGGACGTGGGTACGATATACACAAACTCCGACTTTCCGTTCATGGCTCTGCTATGAACGAAGACGTCATCATAATAAC
Organism: Bremia lactucae; assembly: GCF_004359215.1. Classification (NCBI taxonomy): domain Eukaryota; phylum Oomycota; class Peronosporomycetes; order Peronosporales; family Peronosporaceae; genus Bremia; species Bremia lactucae. The sequence goes on along the minus strand of NC_090615.1, from coordinate 940,960 downwards.
TCGGTGCATATCTTGCACCGATCTCAACAGATTAGTTATACACATCGGCATTACTAAGCCCCTGTAGTATAACAAGCCACTCCCATAGCATTCCGCTTAAGGTGCTTATTGCTGGGAACAGGTTGTATTATTATATATGTCTAAATTTATTTATTCATACTTAACAATGGATTTCTGACAATTTATTTTTAACTCTCATGAACGGGATATCATGTTCTCGATAAGGATCTGAAAGAATCCATCTATCAGATCCATTGAAAGATGGTACTCCTTCACATACCATCAATAATTACGGCTTTTCGTGGTATCGGCGTCTGAGCCGGTACAATTTGTTAACGCGTGCACAATCCTCCACCCTCCTGTTGCTTTATGCACACAGAAGTTCGTAGAGCTATGCGGAGAGGTTGCCTCCATCACATGGCTTACTGCTGAGCGATCGTCAATGAATTTGTCAATCGCTAATACTTTTTTACGAGGCAATGGCCATTGCTTCATGATACAGTATTTCGAACCTGGCATCAGATCGATTTCGTGTCGAGTGCCTTTATCCTTAGGCAACTCGCACGTACGGATTCGAAGATATCCTTTAATCTTATAAAATCCTTATGTAAAGAATTCGTCTTCAAAGATTACCAGGATCGGGACGTAGAACGTTTTATCCGAGTCTTCTGATCTGATACACTTTCCTCCATCGATGAGCTGCTGAGAATTCATTCGTTCTCAACAACACTATTGCCGACCAAGTATAGGCCACTTTCTTGTCATCTATGACAATTATGCAGACCTGCTTGACTTTGCGACTACGCAGATCACGCAAGAACCGTTTCAGTTCTTGCGTTGGCAAATGAGTTATTCCAGAAGTAAACTTCGGAGGCGCTATCATATCAAGTCTACAGGCGCCTCCACTTGATACGTTGTTTACTAAGACATTTGATGTCTCAATTTCCTCTTTAGAACTTATTTTCAAGGCACATTGAAACCTTTACCATGACTTTTATGGACTTATTTCCATAAGAACATGGGGGTTTATTTCCTCAAGTTTTATTTGAGGAGCATTCTCCCAACTGCCTCTAGCTGTGGGTCGCAATTCAGCCCAGTCGATCTATGGTTTTCGCACTTTTTCTCATAGGCAGGCGTCGGACATACTCTTGGATGTTGCTCTTCCAGCAAGCATCCTTGTTTTGTACCACTCCAGTAATTCGAGTGGTCAAATTTCGACGCTGCATGTGCTTGTGCATAGCCATCGGGATCTAACTCCATAGTGTGATAGGAATTTACATTTTGGTCTTGTGCAATCGTGCAAACGGCCAGATCACAGGTTAGGCTATCGGACTTGCTCGTAGGAGATCCACACGATTGTGGATGCTTCAAGAAGCTCATCAGATGGCCATCTGATGAACGAGAGGCAGGCATCGTCACGGTTTGATGCTGCATTTTTATGCATGGATCGTATCTTCTGAGCCATGGTAATTCTAAGATGACATCAAATTTGTCATCAAAATCTAGTACGATGAAACCATCATCGTACTGTTTACCCATAACGTCTTTCGGATACTAACTACACGTTTTCTTACTGTTACAGATGCGCCTACTGCTAGGCGCACTGTCATTCTCGTTAGAGGGATATTGCGTTCAATGAATTGAGTCTGCAATCTTCTAGCGACATGCGTTGAATAATAACCCCATAATCGACTTTGGTGGCAATTTATTGGCCACTTAAATTTTTGAGGCGACAAGGTTGACCTTACCTAGGGAAATTACACACAATGCCTGTGTGTGAGAAACTTCCTTCGTCAAAAGCCCTGCAAACTCCTTTGACGCTGCTGGGTCAGTATGGCGCTCTGCACCTACAGACTTCGGCTGTTTTTTATCGATCCGCCACGCCGTTGCGATTTCGCAACAGCGTCGGATCCGCGTCCTCGCAGTTCCTAGCGGGAAATCGATCTTTTCGCTCAGTATTCTTGGCACTGGGCGTGGGGCACTACACTTATAGGCGTAGTGGCCCGTGTTTTGACAACGATCGCATTATGCAATCGTTTGTGACTTGAAGAGCGAGGTTTCTCGCTCTCCCCACACGAAAGGTATATTGTAGGCGGGCTCTACTAAAACGTCACATTATACTTAAGCATACCTTCAAGCACAGTGAGCAATGTTGAGACCGTATTTACTCACGTGCAGTGAGGTAGTTGGTGAGTGCCTAAGCGATCTCACCCAACAAATTAAGTACCTAAGGGCAAGTATCGTCACGGAGGTGTAATCCAGCTTCACTTGCACACTTGTTTAGGAGAAAGTAGTTTTAAGACTGATTTATATGTGAATAAAATGAGTATAAGAACCATTTATCCAATCAATGGATGCCACCTCTGTAGATGTGCACCCCTACGAGCGTATTATTCATTTAATTCGGATTACGGATGACGCTAGCTGTCATCCCTTCCAATGTGAATGCACCTGTGTGCATCTCATACAAGTTTGGGTCACTATGTAAACCACACCCGAGTGGCAGGTTTAAGTACTTCACATGCAGCAGTTGACCATCCCGTTAAGTACTATTTATGAACATAGCGGTTTTGTGGACAACTTTAGCTTGTTACACCATCACCCCTCCCCCTTAAGAGCTAATTTTACATTTGTAAAATCGTCAACGGGAGGAACGAAGGACAGCGGGTTGCTAAATGCGCTGCTTTTAGTCTTCTTAACCACTCTCAGCAACCAGTGTCTTCAGCTTTAGTGTAACATCACACGGCGCGCGACATGCAATCTAAAAAGTCTTCATGGGACGAGAGGTTGAAGTTTTTACTGGACGGAGCGATGAACAATTAACCTTTTAACAAGGAGGTATTTGTTCTAAGCAGCATCCATCAGTGCAGGCGGTGCCTGATAAGAGCGAAGATTTCGCCCACATACTCGCGAAAGCCACTCCCGCTTCCGTTCCGTCGCAGGCACTGAGCGCTGCTGAAAGACGGATTGGGGATCTCGAAAGCCAAGCATCGCAACTGCGTTTGGATATTCGAGATGTTCACTCGAAAGATCGCCAGTTACCCAAAGGCTAAAAGTTCCGCTGGACCTTTTGGAGAAGCTTTTGCTGACAGATACGCGTTACGCGCGCGATTTCCCTCGCTCTTCCAGCCCATATCGCGGCTGCAAAATAATTCAACTTGAAGTCTTTTACCATCCTCGCATCCTTCACCCGCCCAACGCTCGACTCACAGTCGGCGTCAATATTGGTCTTCTTAGAAGAATAAAGGTATTTGATGTCTTCTGGATCTACATACCGTTTCAGACAACAAACGCAAAAGACGGGGTGCGTCTTCATATACGGCGGGCGTGTGAGCTGATAATGAAGGTCTTCAACCTCCTTAACCACTGTAAACGGCCCGATGAAACGTGGCAATTATTTCGTGATACCTCCAGGTAGAACAAAAACTGCAGTTCTTGGTAGGGGAGCATTGTTTAATAGTACTTCGTAGCACGAGACACACTATCCTGGTGTCTTACGTCGAAGCCTAGCCTGCGCGACAACGCGTCAGCCAAAACATTCGACTTACAAGGCTTGTATTCAACATAAAATTAAATTCAGAGAAGAATGTAAGCCATGTTGTCATTCTAGGCGAGAGGTGCGGTAGGTTTATTGCGGTCCACAGTGATGCGTGATCTGTATAAACCACAAATGTTTCAGTGCCTAATAGGTGCAAACGAAACTTGACAAAGCATACTTTACTGAAAGTAGCTATTTGTCATGCACGGGGTAATTTAATTTCGGATTGATAAGAGATAATACGGCTAATGCCGTCGTCATCTTTTTGCATGAGCGCGCCGCCGATTGCAAAACTACTTGCATCGCAGACAACGCTAAAGGGCTTATCCACGTCTGGCAATGCCAAGAACGGTGCCACAACAATAGATTGCTTCAATGGTGTAAGCGCATCTACTAGTTTCTATGAGCAAACTCATTTTGCGTCCTTTTCGAGGAGGTCAGACAAGGAGTAAGTTCGCTCCGCATTATTCTTGCTATACTTTCGCAAGTAACTACTGAGCTCTAGGAACTGACACAAATCGTTCACGTGTTGTGGGATAAGCCATTCTTTTACACATTTTAACTTGTCTGGGTCTGCTCGTGCACCATGTGTACCTACAAAGCATTTTTCCAAGTTGAAGCACAATTAGGCGTCCTCCAGAGTCTGCAACACAGCATCGCGATGACGTGCGAACCAATTTCGCTTGCCCGTCCTCGGTGTACTTATGAACGAATTCTTCGTCAAAGTAATGGGGCGCGTAGGCACGTTGCTGACGCAACACGTGAGCCATTCTGACGCATACCACTTGTGTTGCTTACAGCCTTTCGCATGAGGACCTGATTATGACCATCTTTCAAATTCAACGCTAAAAAGATAGTCGACTTTCCCATGGAGTTCAACTGAACATCTTTAGTGAGATTGGCGTTTGCACCAGAATTGTGGCCGTGCTCAACTTACTGTAAACGTGCACCATGCACCATCCACCTGTGACTTTACGCTCACAAAAGGTCTTGCTGCAGTGACGTGATTTGCTCTCACGCACATGTCCCGCCTTGGCTCGTTTGTCGAAGAACTCGTCGATATAATCGACTTGCTCTTTCGGCAACGGCCATTGCCTGGTCACACAATTCTTGGTGCCAGGTTCCAAATCGATTTCGTGCCCGGTGCTTCTATCTGCTGGTAGGCGGCTCGGCACTTCTTCTGAAAATACATCGCGATGTATTCACAGAAGTTCAAAGAACGGACTGTCTCCTAAAGCATCCTAACCTTGAGCATCGAATCGTTTCTTATTGCCAGTCGTAAGACGCTCTCGTCCAATGAGAGCGATGAACAATAGTATACCAAAATTTCTTCTGGTACCGGTGCGACTACTTCGTGGATTTTTCCTTCCTTTACCTCGGATAGGAATAGATCACACGACATCTACGAGAGTTTCACAATCTCCTCGGTAAACTTAAGACGTGCTGGAGCACCTCAACTGAGGATGCCTCCGCCATTTCGTCTTTGGCGTCCTCGGACACCTCATTCGAAGCCCCGTCCTCCTTGACCGGGACCGGTCCAAAGGCTACTCGTTTTGACTCGTCCTCTATTGTAGGTACTCGTTTTTGAGTCACCACGACCTTTGACTGGGAAGCCAGTGCTGTTGTTCTTGTGGCTGACGCATCCCTTCAAACCACACCGGGCTCTAGGCTCTGAACCGGCTCTTGTGACGCGTGAATTTTTGTCAGCACGCTATTACTGGCACAGGCTCTCGGCTCTATGCAGGACAATTGGATGCATGACTACTTGTCATCGTCCTTTTCACTACCCAGTCTTTCCGAGCCGGGTAGGCCTTGGTGACGGTTGACATTCCGTCAACGCGCCCTCAACTATGTTTTACACGACATCAGTTGCATACGCCTTTTGCAGAGGCACATCCTTTTCGGTGTAATGCGTAGAGTTAGCAACTGCTTTGTGTACGTCGGTCTATCCGTAGCTGGTCCTTGCCAACTTTGGCATGCCTAGGATGAGGTCGTACGGACTCTCATACCTAGCACTGTGAACTTTTCCTTACAAGAGAAGTTACTAAAGCTGAAGACGAGTTCATTTACAACTCCTCAGATTTTGCAAGCGTGCTGATCTAATTGAACAGTTGCATCTACTCGCTTGCCATACTGGCAAAGCGACTCACACATCGCCGGTTTCTGCTTTAGAGCCGCGGATTTCACAAAATTTTGTATGCATTCGGATCCTAGGGAAGGGTCATCACATCGTACTCGCACCAAAGCTCTAGAGAAGCAGGGTTGAGGTCCGAATTCGAGACCTTAAGACTTTGCTAAAACATTTTCGATAACTCTGAACTTAGGTGTAACATCCGCGTCAGCAGGGCATCCCGCCCAAAATGCACTCCTGCACTTTCCTGAACACCTATCGGTTGATGCAGAACTCACGCATCTTGTACCCTGGCTCTTGCAATCACCCTTCGGGTAGGGACTCCTCTAGCTAGGCGTCATAGGACGCTGGCATAGCAGCGAACCATTTTATGGCCGTGCTTCCGCACTTGTAGCAGACTAAGTTTACATTGCCTTACCTCATTGAAGTGGCATCCGACCTCTCGGCCAACGGCTTATACCAAGCTGTCGCCGAGGCACTGTTGGAGGATTGCTCCTCAACCATGGCAATTCGGATTGTCTCTTCCATCGTCGACGGCACTAAAAAGGGCCTGTCGTGATGGGCCGTGCCGAAGTCTGTTCATAAACGTGGGTACCTTTTGTGGTCCGGTATCGGGTCCACGCTATTCGACTCCGGTAGCGAGCGCATCTCCTGCACACATTCTTGCAGGATTGTTTCACCTATCGCGCTCCAAGAAGTGCGCCTGAAGCAACACTTTCTTGTTCAGCGGCTGATACACGGCGCGAATCCTTGTCTTAAAGATTGCCCATGAAGTGGAAAGCTTTAACGTCCGTTATAAGCGCCGAGTAAGCTATTTCAAAGGCCTTACCACGCAAATGCAACATGGTGCACGCCACCACCTAGATGTCGTCCTCGATGAGCGGCACCACACCGCATTGCTTACGGCCAACAGCCAGTGGACAATCTTGTGTGCTGCAGTTCCATCCAACTTGGGCGGGTCCATCTGAATGGGCCTCGGCTGATGCCGCCAAGTGGAGAGCATCTCAACAGTCCTGTTTAAAGTCTCCCTCCGAGCCTGCTTACACCTCAGATCATCCTGAATCTTAGTGGCGAACCCTATCGGAGCATTACTTTGTACGTCGGACGCGGCTCTACGCTGTCCGAGCACGAAAGCCACAAAATGCTTCAACTGAGCAACATTTTGCCTAGGAGGACTGCCTAAGAGCCTGGCCAGGGCTTCCTCACCAAGTCGTGCGCCAAGTGCTCTGCAATCTCCCGAAGGTGTTCGGAGAGGTGGGGGAATTGAACCAAATCGACATTAATGCTCATCCATACTGACACGCTTTGAGAGACGGATCGTGGGAAGGACTTCTAGTGATACCAAGTGTAGGTTAGCGCTACTTAAAGCTGCCACGCACTACTAGCACACACCTTTTGAGAACAGTGAGTTAGCTGGTGGGCGCCCAAGCGACCTCATTAAACGAACTAAGTATTCTAGGAAAAGTGTCGTCACGGAAGCGGTAATGCGACTTTACGAGCACATTTGTTAATTGGAAGTATTTTTAAGGCTAATTTATATTTGATAAACTCAATATAAAGACTTTTATCCAATCAATGGATGCCACCTCTGTAGAAGTGCACCCCTACATTGCAGGCGTATTATTCAGAATGCGTCGGATCACGGATGACGCTAGCTGTCATCCTTTCAATGTGAATGCACCTATGTGCATCACATACATAAGGGTCAGTGCCAGGCCTAAGGACTACACATTAAGTAGTTGCACATTTCGTTATGTACACTTAGTGTAATTAACGAGTTTGTGTTACGTATGGCAACTTTAGCCCGTTAGATCCATAGATTCTGGACGTCCGTTTTCTTGTCGTCTCGGAGGACGAAAAGTTCTAGCTTGGACAAAAGCCTGATTCAAACTGAAGTCCTCCTGTTCCGCTACAGAGACCACTTGACCTTGCGTCACTAGTTCTATCCGGAACAGGTGAGTCTTGTCAGTACTATCTACCCTTTATAAACACAGTTACCTGTGCTTGTTCGTCAACTAGAAGACTCACGATACAACTGACTAGGTATCGTGTATGCTAGACATAAGCGTGAATGTCACGCCTGCCCTGCTTCAAATCCACCAGCTCGGCTCGAGCCCTGAATTCGGCACGTGCGGCTCAAATACGACTTAAAAACCAACGGGTCGTGAAGCTTGAGCCGTTAAGCTTAAGAGTTGGCACGTTCGGCTAAACAGAATATGCCAAAGCT
>NC_090615.1:913832-932964 GCF_004359215.1 Bremia lactucae | reverse complement strand
CTATACCTATTTATGGATAAGAATTCAGGACATTACTATATAAAGTAATATCCTCCAGATATTATCTACCTTTTAGATAATATATTATTTAACAACCTTTTAAGTGTTAATTTCATGTAACGATACACCCCGTTACACTTAGGGTCTAACCTAGAGATTTGGCCTGGAAGAGGGATAAAAGCGAGTCAGATGAGGTATAACATAAGTGACTTGTCAGCATACCAGTGATGTGTTGGAAGAAGTCGCTCTGTGTGAATCGCAAGAGTTGCATTGAAGATGCGACAGGTCATTATCGGGTACACTGAGTTCCAGTATGCAGCGGGAACGGGAGAAGTAGACGACGTACGGCAGCAGTCGCAACGGCGTGGTGCGAACAATCGCGACGCGTGGAAGGATCGCGTGCCTGTAAGATCGTATGGTACGAGTGCAGAGAGATAAGCTGTGAATGCCAGAATCTAATTTGCCTTTTACAACGTATAGGTTATGAGCCCAATGCCTGGCTCCGAGACGAACTACACGCCAAGCACTGCAGCACGGGTCGCTGACGACGGTCACGAAAGGGGCGAGACCTCGGAAATCAGCGCACGGATTCTCACTGATCTCGAGAGCATGACGAGCCGCATGGACCGACCTGAGATGTCGCAGATGCAAATCGATGAGAACGCGCGCCTACGCGATGGCGCGCCTACGCGCCATCGACAGTGCACTGTTTGACTCCGCTCTCGGCAGAGGGATTGGTGGAGGACCAATGAACCGCGAAGCACTCGGGTTCATGCCGCCAAGACGATCGCCTGAGCCGCCAACAGCTCCGCGGCCACGTCTGCGAGCTCCGGTTATGAGACAATCGTTGCTCGAGCCGCTCGGTTTGCGAATACCGCCACCGCAGCAGCAGCAGGCCCCGGCGATGCAACAAGCATACACACAGCAAGCGTATGCACCAATGCAACAACAGGCAGCGAAATCACCGGTTGCTGCACCTGCGCCAGTGCTGCAAGGGTACCGGACGCGCGTCATCGCAAGCTCGCGATCCGGAAGTTTGACGGCTCCGAACTGTATCAAGGACTCGGCGCCGGATTTCAGGACTGGGGACGCTCGTTTATCCGTGCGGTGAACTTCTCACAGGCGACGTGCGGCTTCCCGTGGGCTGAAGATGTCAAAGTTGATCTCTTCGGGCATTAACTTGGCGGAACCGCCGAGATATACTACAATAATCAAGTCTATGTTTGGTGGGAGCAGCTCCCGACGCTAAGTGCCATTGCTATTAAAAGTCGAGCCAAATTGAACCATTTTGAAGCCGTGTCATTCATGGAAATCACGATGTTTTCATCGCGGGTCATTCAAGGTACTACAAGACGTAGGCAGTGCTCTGTTACAAACAGATAATGATGGGCGAGAGCGTGTAATTGCATTCGAGTCTAGACAGCTTAAAGCCGCGGTGTACGCTTTGTTCAACAAAGCGTACACCGATGTTCGTGAATGGCTTACGCCACCCTCGTATACCTACCCTGTTTGAGAGTAACTCTTATTGAAGGCGGGAGGGACTCGATCGAGCAACGAACCTTTTAGCTCTTGCTCATCACGCAGTAGCCCTAAGGTCAATGCGAAGGATACTAATGTTGAAGTCTGACGTCTCCGTTGTGTTTGCATATCCTCATCCGGTGTACGCATTGTTGTTGAGCTTTCGGGAAGTAGCCGCTTGACACGAAAGCCTTCATTGAGAATTCTTGAAGATGCTTATCAACGGTCTCCTTTACAGCAACTGGAAACCCCTTTTGGAGCTAGACGGAAGAGCAAACAACTTGTGCTCACGCATAAGTGTAAGAACCTTTTGGACGTGGGTACGATGTATCTGGTGAAGTGGCTAGGGTACCCCTCTTCTGAAAACTCTTGGGAGTTCGAGGTACCTACACTTGGAAGAGCATTGAAATTGTTGAAAAGCTTGCGAACACCGTAGCTGAGATTAAAGCAATTGAATAATGACGAACAAACTACCGGATGCAGTTGGCATGTCTTCGGCTGCATCCGGTAGTTTGTTCGTCATTATTCAATTGCTTTAATCTCAGCTAGAGATTGTTTGTTTAGATCAAAACCGATCGAAAATTGATTAGATTTCGATCGACTTATCCACCGACTCATCCCTTTTGTTATTCTATTTGTTATACTTAGTATTATTTGTAGAGCCCTTTCTACACCTTATGTAAATTGATATATTATCTTAAAGGTAGAAAATATTTGGAGAATATTACTTTAAATAGTAATGTTTAGAAATCTTATGTGTAAACACAAATTACTATGAGTAGGAAAAACGACACGAGATGTGTCGCAAACAATGGCTATATATTACACTCTGCCAAAAACTTGGGCATTGGGCCTTAAGTTGCGCGACCCATACGTTTTTGAGGCATTCGTGCTCGGACAGCGGAGAGCCGCGTCCGGGGAACATTAACGAAACGTCCAGATCGATTTTCAGTGATAACATACGGCGTAAGATTGCTGCCTCTGCGATGCAGTACACGGAAAGGACCAATGAACTTGGGTAGTAGTTTACTTGGAGGTCGACTGCGAATGCGAGTCGGACGTAATAACTGACTCGGGGAGAACAGACGTGCAAGCTCAAACGCGCCACCACAACGTCACGCGCTTCAAACAACACGACGCCACTTGTACGAAACAACGACACGTGACGGGTGGTAGCATTTGTACGTCTGAGCAGGATGGTAAATTTTCACCATGCTCAGAGACCAAACGGCTCGTGTCACTGTTTCCTAAAGTTTTGTTAAACTAAGGTATACAGTTTCTGGATTTTGACCGTATGGAACGCTGTCTCGTTTTTAATTTGGATTCGAGATTGTCGACCACATCATGGAGCGCATGTATCAAGCGTTCCGGACGACGATCATAGCGTCGCAATCGACGAAGCTGTTAACGGCCAAGAAGGACCACAAGAGGTCGTGGCCCGAACACTATTTCTACATGGTTGCAGTGAGCGACGCGTGTGGAGGAGGCGCCGAGGCGCGGGTACTTGACAACATAGTACACTATGCGTCGGCGGATCTGTCGACGGTGCTCATGGCGATGTTCGACGCAGGACGCATCGACTACTTGCGCCAAGCGGAGGAGCTTGCGCACTTTGCGCAAGCAGTCGAGGTCGACAGTCGTGCCGGCAAGTCACTGGGTCGCGAGGTCGTCGCAGTCGCCAATGACCCAACTCAGCGCAAGGAAACGCGCACGTGCCATAACTGCAAGAAGCAGGGGCATTTAAAGAAGGACTGCCGCTCCAAGAGGAAGGAGAAGAAGGCCAAAGACGACAACGAAGAAGTGCTACTGCTGGCAGTGAACGACAGCCGAGCAGACGCGAGCACCGACAGGATCCTTGACAGCGGCGCCAGCCGCCACATCATGAGCGACGATCGTTTACTAATCGACAGCAAGCAGTAAACGACGAGATCTCTCTTGCTGACAACAAGAAGCTCGTGCTCACGAAGGTCGGACGGGTGCGCCTGTTTGTGACAGCGCGGGGCGAGCAGCGTCACATCGAGCTCTCGGACGTTTACTTTGCGCCAAGTCTTGCGCACAATCTCATCAGCTACGGAAAGCTCTGGCAGCTTGGGTACGCACTCACGTACACTGAACATGGGCGTGAAGTCGTACGGCGATCAGATGGACACGTCGCATTTGACGTTACGATGCGCAATAGGTTCTGGTCGTCGAGACGTCCAGCGCGATCAAGCCAGCAGACGTGATCTTTGCTGCTCTTGAGGAGGAGGCGACGGCAGATATGTCGCCAGATGTGCAAGAAGCGACGCTCGTGAACTTCCACCAGAGGTTCGGGCATTTGTCATATGACACGATCGAGAGGATCGCGAAGAGCCCGGGCAGTGGCATTCGCATCACGGATCACAGAGGTTTGACGTGCATCACGTGTGCTAAAAGCAAACAGACGAAGAACAGCCAAAGCAAGAAGGACACCGGCGCGCACTCTCCAATTGATCGTGTCGGCGGAGTGATATGCTCCGATCTCAAAGGGCCATTGACACCGGCTGATCGCTTGCGGAACCAGTATCTTGTTAATTTCGTCGATCATAAGAGTAACTACTGCCGCATCTTCCTGGCAAAGACAAAGGATGCAGCCGCGAAAAAGTTTGAGCATTTCCTCACTTTTTTCGAGCGAGATTTTAATTGTAAGGTCGCCGTATTGCGCACAGACGGCGGGGGAGAGTACCAGAACGTCGACTTGTTTTGCAAGCAGACTGGTGTCGCTCGTCAAGTGAGTGAGGTACGCAATCAGGCGTCCAACGGCAAAGCCGAACGTATGCACCGGACGGTGTTGAACATGACGCGAGCGATAATCTTTTCGTCGGGACTGCCTTTGACGTTCTGGGGAGACGCTGCTGAGTATGCGACATACACACTCAACAGAAGCCCGACGAGCGCGAACCCGAAGCGCGCATCCCCAATTGAAGTCCTGACGAAGCGAGCTCCAAATCTACGCGAGATTGTCGTCTTTGGTTCGCATTGCACGGTGTACCGTGATCCACGGAAGGACTCGTTCGCACATCGCGCTCAAATTGGCATCATCGTTGGTCGAAGCCACGAGACAAAAATTTCATATTTATTTGCGCAAGGACAATGTTGTTATCGTCACACAACATGTCAAGAATATCGAGACACTGCCAACAGTACAGAACGCACAACTGCAGCGCGAGCTCGTTAGCGACGACCGTGTGGACGAGAACACCAGCAGCGACGCTCAAGATACAGTGCATGCGACGCAACACAAGAACAAGGCATCTGGCACGAAGAAAAAGAAGAAGCACGAGTGGACGAGACAACCGATCGCCACACGTTCAGCGTCGAAGAAATCCGCGACGAGGCGGGACGAGGCCGCTCGTAGCACTGACGTGGTGAGCCACGTGTTCGAACCCGATCCGAAGAGCTACCGTGAAGCGATCAAGAGCACGCAGTGTTTGAACTGGAAGAAGGCGATGGACGAGGAGCTCGCGGCTCTCGAGGCCAACGACGTGTGGACAGTTGTCCGTCGTCCGAATGGCAGCAACGCCTTGCATTCCAAGTGGGTCTTTAAGACCAAAAGCGACCGCGAGGGACGGTGACCTCGAACGTCGCAAAGCCCGCTTGGTTGCCTGTGGCAACGAGCAAGTTCTGGGAATTGATTACTTCCTGACCTTCGCTGCGGTCATGGACATGTCCACAGTGAAAGTGATCTTGGCACTTGCTGCAACGTGGGGCGTCCCGGCTCAGCACGGTGACATACCGAATGCGTATGTCAAAGCATCGAAGGAGCCGCACCTCGAGATGTTACTGCACATCCCGAACGGCATGGTCGTACCAGCGGCGCGCATGCGCGAGCTCGGCGTCACGAGCACGAAGGACCTGGCTCTAGAGCTACGCAAAAGTCTCTATGGCCTCAAACAGGCCGGCCGACTCTGGAGTCAGCTGTTGCACCAGCGACTCGTCGAAGGCGGGTACACGCAGTGCATCAGCGACAGCTGCTTATACTACAGGCAAGTGGACGCAGAGCTCGTGATTGCAGGCGTCTATGTCGACGACATACTTGTCACTGGAACGTCTACTGCAGTCGTCAAGCAGTTCTTCGACGTGATGCAGTGCCCCTCGATCAAAAACCTTGGTCCAGTTTCGAAGTTCCTCGGAATGCGTATGAACCAGACGTAAAGTGGGAGTTACGTTTTGGACCAAGAGGAGGCCATCGTCGAGCTGCTGCGAGAGCATAAATTGAGTGATGCGAATACCACGCGTCCGCCGATTGGAGCAGACGTGTACGAAGTGCAATATGCTGACAGCGAACTACTCGGCACCAACAACCTAGGCAAGCACGCGACGATCCGGTCGTTCCAGTCTCTAGTCGGCTCGCTACTTTCGATTACACGATGCACGAGGCCGGACGTGTCGTTGCAGTACACAAAGCAACACGACAGACGCACCAACCGCGTGTGCACGACTGGAAACTTGCCAAGAGAATCGAAAGATACCTAAAGGGGACGATCGCGATGAAGATAGAGATGGTGCCAGAGCGCGATGCTGGCGACGCACGACGCTCGAGTCGTTCAGTGATGCAGACTTTGCAGCAGATATACAGGATCGCAAGTCTATCACCAGCAGCGTTGTGCGACTCAACGGTATGATCGTGAGCTGGTGCGCGAAGAAACAAGGTGGCGTCACACTCAGCGCCATGGAAGCCGAATTCGTGGCTGCATCCGAAGTGGCAAAGGAGCTGCTGGGAATCCGTGAAATGCTGCGTGAGATCGGCATGGAGCCAGCACTACCAATGACGATGCGCATTGACAATCAGGCCGCCATTTGCCAGATCAACGGCGAAGCGACATCGACTAAAGCGAAACACGTCGACATCCGATTGAAGTTTCTCTGTGACTACGCTCGTCGCGGCGTGATCGAGGCTCAGCACGTGCGCTCAGAACTCATGCTGGCAGACTTGCTCACCAAGGTGGTCGATCCTCCCAAGATGGCGACGCTACGAGGGCTGCTACGTGTCGGCTAGTAAGCCAAGACATGGGACCCAGGTGCCCGAGGAGGAGTGTTGAAAGAAGTCGCTCTGTGTGAATCGCAAGAGTTGCATTGAAGATGCAAAAGGTCAGTATCGGGTACACTGAGTTCCAGTATGCAGCGGGAAAGGGAGAAGTAGACGACGTACGGCAGCAGTCGCAATGGCGTGGTGCGAACAATCGCGACGCGTGGAAGGATCGCGTGCCTGTAAGATCGTATGGTACGAGTGCAGAGAGATAAGTTGTGAATGCCAGAATCTTATTTGCCTTTTACAACGTATATGATGAGCTGTTTGAATCACCGCTAGCATTAATGTCCATCGGCACGTCGTGGTCTGACACGAGAAACGGTATCCTTGTTTTGTTTCAAATATCCTAATCAATTTTTCAATACAAAATTTGGTCTCAAATAATAGTCATCCAATATTCACAAGGTCTCTATTAACAAATTAACAAATTACCAACGACTTCGGAGTATTGTTCTGTGCACTATTTATTCGTGCAAAGGTATTTGTTTTTAATTGTAGCGGCGTTAAAAGGGGACAAATTTTGGTACAATATCGAAACATTTAGCAGCAATAGTGAGAGCATTTTAACAGTAAGCTTACAGCTTGCTCATTGTTAGTAGGAGCTGATGCAGCACCAATATGGCTTTTTCAGTGTAGAGCTGGGGAGAAGAGCACGGTGTACCGGACTGGGTCTTGCACAATAGCTGATGCTCGTTCTGCCGAACATATACTGGATGCGACTGGTTCGAGTAGAGTCGAAGGCGAGTTTGCCTTTGTGTACCCAAGGATTATGGGTGGCCTACTCCTAACAAAAAAATCCGTGTCTTGATCCAAAGCGATGCATCGATCAACGCATTCTTTATATACAAACACACAAATAATTTACATAACATATCCAGCCCGAGTCTTCTTTAAAGCAGACGGCGCGAGGAACGTTCTTCCGGCGACATTGGACGGTACCCGTCCCCTTCCTCCCCATCAAATGGCAAAGACGTCACCGTTCTCGCAAGTGTCGGCCGTGTTACCGTACTTCCCCTCCCCAATTGGATATGCTCGCTCGAAACGAGTTTCTCTCGCATGCCCGTCCAGCCCGATAAAGTCAGTTGCGGCAAGCGCGCAATCGCAGCAGGACGCTGTGCTTCCCGCGCTGCGGCCCGCGCTGCATTCTGTGCCTCCCGGTTCTCCAAACCTTGTTGCTGTCGCCGTGCGAGCTGGCGCTTCGCTAGCACCATTGCCAACACAAATAGCGCCACGATACCAATCACGAGCCCTGTCACCAACCGAAATTGCGCTCCATCGAGCGCTGGACTACACCAGTTTTCCACGATGCTATCGTCTCGATCAGGCAACGCACACGCCGCGATGCAAATGCATCCACTTTCACCCACACACAGCGCATTGGCTTCGACCTGCACTCCTGCGTGGTAGTCGCGGACCCATGTGGCTTGACAGGATGAGCACGTGGTGTCGTTGGACGCACAATAGTGAAATCGATCCATGGAGTACCCACCGACACTTGAGAGCATGTAAGAATTCATGCATTCGCCATAGGCACTCACGGCACACTAAAAAGGAACGAATCGTTAAGAACCAAAATATAATAATATCACTTTCTGACTCACTTCATGGCCATTCACGACCACGTTGAGACAGTCAAAGCACGAGCGAGGGCGGGAACAAATGCCGTTAGTATACCACGTACACGAGTCTCCGCTGTCGGTGGAGATGCGCTTGGGGGGTTCTACAAAGACGTTAGAGCCGCTATCGCTGCCAGAAATGGACGAATTCATGGAATTCAAGCCGCCGACGTCGTTCTCGGCGCTCAAGGAGCTCGAACCGCTCATTATCGCGGTGAATAGCAAGAAGTGTGATTATGGCAGACGCGGCTGCATCATTGACATGCCTCAAAAACTGGGCGAGATCCAATTAGTGCTCTAGACGTAAAGCTGAGAGACTTTTCGGAATAGAATTCGCCCATTTAAGTAATGCGACAGAGTATTTGAATTTAAAGAATGCTTTGCGGCGTCGAGGGATCATTATTTCTTAGCACCCCCCTCAGAGCCCTAACCGTAGGATTTGCGGTATTAAGAGTGCGGGATCGATGTGTATGGTGCATATTGCAATGATAAGCAAGACTTTCTTGCGGCGCTTATTCGGAGTACTGGAGGGTTGCGGAATGAGTTCAGCTGGTGCTTACGGCTGTTGCGCAGGCGTAGGCGGAGGTGGGATGCCTTTTTTGAGGCATTAAGCAAGATTTGAAAAAGAATCCTTTTTTATATATTCTGTACCCGTGAGAACCTTACTCTGACGCCCCACGGTGTTGTGAAGATGGTAGCCATTACGTACATATATCTCTGGCAACTTGTTTTTGAGCCAATGCGGCTCATTGAGCGCATTCATTTGAATAGCATCGATTACGACATCGTCCCACTTTTGATAAGGAGGCCCCGACTCGAGTGCCAGAAGCCACTCATTATACTTGACAAAGTTCATTTCATTATCTAGTCCACGATGGTGTTCCCTGTTAAGCTTCGCTCTCGTAAGCGCAATTAGCATCACACATGCACGTCCACGAGCGCAGAACTTTCTGCACATTCGCATGCCTGCATTATGATAAAAATCCATTTATATCGACAAACATACCATGAATTACTGACTTCAAAAGCTATACGGAACCATGAAATATCGGGTGCGAAGGCCTACCGATCAAAGTTTAGCAGATTAACTAGGTGACCACAGAGAATATAACGCAATCAAGTTTAATGCGTCAAATGTTCGCTGCCACCAGCCAAATAACAATAAATACAAGGCGTTAAGTACCAACTACAATGGAGTATTGTTAATTATTCGTGCAAAGGTTGGAAATTTGTTAATTTGTTAATTTATTAATAAAGACCTTGCGTATATTGGATGACTATTATTTGAGACCAAATTTTGTATTAAAAATTCGATTAGGATATTTGAAACAAAACAAGGATACCGTTTCCCGTGTCAGACCACGACGTGCCCATGGACATTAATGCTAGCGGTAATTCAAACAGCTCATTACTGGTATGGTGACAAGTTACTTATGTTATACCTCATCTGACTCGCTATTACCCCTCTTCCAGACCAAATCTTGCAGCTAGACCCTAAGGAAGTGGCTTCATTCGTTAATTCAAGATTTTACGAGAGAATTTTAATGAATCACGCCTCGGACACTCATTATAGGGAATTACCTTTCAGTGAACTTGGTGCGCATGTATACATCAATAATTTGAACACTAGCCTCACATCACCAACGAAGGTAGCGACCTACGTTAGCGGAAGTGCGCGCTATATTTGAAAAATGGACCGACATTACGAAAACCGAAGCAGATTAATATATTCGTGAAGGGTATACAGCCAAGCCAATGGCGTTAGACTTGGGTTCGAGAGCAAAGATCATTCTGACAGTACGCTTTGGAGAATGTTATTGGAAAAGACGGGTGACTTATTCCAGCGGTGCAGCAGCTTTTAACCTCTAATGATTGGCTTGGGAGTAGCGAAATAAATTTTCTTTGTGAATTCGGTAGGAAGTTTGACTTGTTATATCTCTGCATCGAAGATACCACAGCGAGTAGATACACAGCTCTTTTTATAAGGGCATGGGAGTTACCATGTAGTGCGATATCTCTTTCATCTCAAATGGAGCTCCCAATGATTTTACCACGCCACTATCGAGAGTATTACAAAAACACACAAAATGATTCGTAAGCTCTTCTTTAAACGCATAATTATCGTATACAAAGCAAAAACCAGTAGGCAGAAAGCTTAGTTTTTTTTAAACGAGCAAATAAAGATCCAGCAAAGTCACGACTAAAAGAACGCAATCGAAATAGCTATTCAATGGGACCTACAACGAAACCAAGCTAGCCCTTCATTCCCTTACTCGCTATCATACGCTTGTACGCTTGCCTTCTCTCTGTCCCGGTAGATACGCTAGCCCTTGACTCCCTTACTCGTCAACAAAAGCTTACCTTATTTTCTGTCCTGGTGGATCCACCAGCCCTTCGGACGCCATCACTTTAAGCACATCATCCGGCAGCACATTTGAAGAAATCGCGTTGCTTTTTTTATTGCTATCTGTAGCGGTGCGGCGAAAATTTAAATCGCCGTCCAAAAGCGCGATGGGATTCCAACGAGACTCGATAAAGTTGGCCAAGCATTGCGCCAACTTTTGAGTAAGAAACGGGTATGTGTCACAGCCCAGAGAGTTGAAACAAAACGTAAACCCCAATTTTGCCGTTTGCTCTCGTACGCACTCCTTTGTTCTTCCTGAATCGTAACCTGAATTAGCGTATTCGTCAGCAATTGATGCGTAATAAATGAATTTAGCGGGAGTCCTTGGAGTCTTTTTTTCACCCAAATTCACGTATATGCGAATGACGTCCTGGACCGATTTCATTCGAAGCGGGTTCTCCTGTTCCGAGGGAGAACGTTGAGCCACAGTTTTCTTTGCAGCTTTCCTCTTTTTATTCTTGTTTCTCTTTTTGGTCTTGCTTTGAAACACATATTTAGGAGAAAGTTTTCGTGTCACCGACTCGTTGAACTCACTATCTGTTCGAAATCGGTTTTTAACCTGAATTAAAATCATAGACACCATTCCATCCGATGCATTTCTCGTTTCGTCGATCTCCATGCATGACGCGTTGTCCGACTTTGAGCAAAACATTGGAATGATTAGATCGGTTCCGGGGGAAAATACCAGCAGCTCGACGCCCAAGCAAATACCACAAAGTGTCTTGATTTGGCTCTACTTGCAACTGCACAAAGTGAGTAAAACCCATTCGCCAGTCTTTCCATCGATATATCCAGGACTTGAAAATTGGAAGATTCTTCATTTTTTTCGAGCCTGCCGTTTTCTTAGAACTTATTGGTTCCAATTCACACACTTGTAGCACTGCCAGAAAAGAATACACTGGCACAAATGGAGCTTTCAGATTAAAGCTTTTGTACGATTTGCCATCAAATGCACATTTGTCCATCGCAAGAAGCAGCAAACTGCGAGCAACCATCTCGCCAATTCCACATGTGTCCACTGCCTCATCCAAAATCAATTTACGAAGTTGGGGCAAAATGTACTTTGCAAGTCCATCGTCGATGGTATACCATACTTTCATCGCACCTAGAGCAAGAACTGGATCCGACGCATAGCAACTGAGATAGCCATCCTTCTCAAAATTGGCATAGGCAAGTATAGCCATGAAATCAGCCACGGCCTGTGACGCTAGTGCCGACGTCATATGAGGACGTACTCCCAATCGGCACAGCATCGACGCAACACCATACATGGTCGTCTCATTGTATGCTACTTCATCGGGATTTGCTCCAAGCAGAAGCTTTTTCGCTGCTAGGAGGACGACCATCTTAACAGACTGCAATAGATCAATTGTGCCAACAGATTCGTTGTGGTACGTGCTCCACCACAACGGACGACCCATGCGCATCAAAGCGAGTAAAGCTTCCTCTTCATTTCCAAGCACAATCGCCTTGTATGCGGCGATATCGTGTGGTACCTCGCCACCTGCCATGTCGTCCTTTTCTTTCTCTTTGGCTTCTGCGTTTGGGTGACATGTGTCCGAGTCCGATGTAGATGTCTTGTTAAACATTTTTTAATGCGCATCCATCGTGTGCGTCAATACAAACGGTGGAAACGTAACCTTAACAAGACCTCCAGCATTAAAAGCCTCCGGGTCGTATGAAAGGGGAGGGGCCAGATCTATTACTTTTGAATTCGTGTCTATTAGCCCTCCAAATATCCCTCCTCCTCGCCAATGCACTCGTTAACAAGCACAAGAGCTCGACGTAGTATGTAACGGGCTAAAGTTGCCCTTATGTTACACAGTCCATGTTAAGTACACTTGGTGAATTCAAGGGGAAGGTCAAAAAGTAATTAGACCCAGCACTCGGGTGTGGTTCACATTTGTGAGCCAACCCTTGTGCATGTGATGCACATGGTGCATTCACATTAGGAGGTATGACGCCGAGCCTCATCCGTTACGCAAGCTTTCAAGAAAGATACGCTCGCAATACATATAAAATGATATCTATAGAGATAACATTTTAATTGGTAAAAATAGGTATTTATATTTAATTCTATTAAATATAAATCAGTCTGAAAACTACTTTTTACTTGGTAAGTGCGCACGAGGAGACGGATTACCGCTCCCGTAACGACACTTAACCAGAGTACTTAGTGCAATTGCTGAGGTCGCTAACGCGCCCACCACAACTACCTCACTGCACGCAAGAGAAGCTGGTTAAACCGCTTCCTTGCTGTGATATTGAGCACTACACTCATGAGCGTAGTGTCCTAACTTTTGATAGTGATTGCATTTCTGCAATCGCTTATTGCTCGAAAAGCGAGGTCTCTCGCTTTCGATGTAAGAGAGGTCCATAGGTTCTGGACCTCCTAACTCGTGTCGTCTTGGAGGATATGTTGACGAACTAGCTTGAGCCTGCCTCAAGCTAAAGTCCTCCTGTTCCGCAACGAATATTGCTTCTTCAAGCGTATCCAGTTCCAAGTGGAACAGGCGGGTCTTTACGGGACCATCCGTAAGACCTTGCATGAACACCGTAATCAACGTATTTTTATGACTGGGTTATTTGTAGTACAACTCGCGAATAGTCGTATGTGCTGGGCATAATTGTGACATCATGCTTGCCTTGCTTGAATTTTAGAAGCTCTAAACGAGCTCTGAACCCAGCCCTCGGTGGCTCAAACGTCTGTTGGAGTCGGGTTTTAAAAGCCTCTAGGGACCCAAAGACGTATGGTTCATGCAACTTAAGGCCCAATGCCCAAGTTTTGGCACGACCTGCCAAATTTGATTGAGCGAATGCGACTCGCATTTGCTCGTCAATGATGTGACATGCCCTTATGGTATCGTCCAACTCGACAAACCATCTCAAGAGGGAGTCTCCTTCGACTCCCCTATACTTAGAGATGTCAATCTTTAAAGTTTCGGGACGACGTATTGGCGTCATCCCAGGTACAGGGGTCTACTATACCTGTTGTAACCTCAACAGTTGTTCCCGTTGAGGGCCTTGCTGATTCAGCAAGGCTACTATTACCTTCATCTTGTCAAGTTCATGTTGTATGAACTTGGCGATTGTTAAATGGAGGGCATCCCTGTCCAAATTGGACAGCAATGCCAAGATTTCATCGTTTCCTACGGTCGAACTCATTCGTTCGTCGCACTCCTTTTTATGTCACTTAGAAAGGAGAAGCTTTCAGGGGAAACGTGATGCATATTCCCACTATCATCTAACATGTCCATGTTAGATGTGGGAATTGTGGTTGTTGGGCCGACTACAAAATGCTACCAGGTGTAACGGGGTACTATGACTTGTACTGTTTCAGTACAAGTCCACTTCGCACTGCTTCAGTTGCGAGAGATGCCCTACGTTATTTCACGTACACTAGTACGTGCAGAAGAAGACTTCGTTATAAGGTAACTAGCTTAAATAGGGTAAAATGAAAACTTTATTGATATAATTAAGTGTGTCTTCTTCTACCTTTGTAAATGCTAACTTAATTATAATCTAATACTAAACATGTAGTTGAATTCTCATCTCTATCTTATCTGTAACTTTCTTTGATTACCTCTGGAGCTTATTAGTCTGCGGAATAAATAGTTATAATGGCCTATACCTATTTAAGGAAAAGAATTTTGATAATTACTTTATAAAGTAATATCCTCCAAATATCATCTACCTTTTTAGATAATATATTAATTAACAACCTTTAAGTGTTAATTTCATGTAACGATAAACCCCGTTTCAGAGTCGGTATACATGATCCAGGAACAAGAGAGCTGCTTCCTTGCCTGTGATCGATGTCTTACATGGAGCTAAATGAACCACTTTGCTTAGTCTGTCTACAAAGACGACGAGCCCCGTCCGATTCTTACGATCGTGCGGCATGCCAAACATGAAGCCCAGACTTACTGACTTTCAATAATCCGTTGGAATCGGTAGCGGCTATAGTGGTGCACTGCTAGATGGTGCAGGCTTAATGCGCTGACACTATTCGCAAGAGCGAATACAGTTGGCCACCCATTTATATAGGTGTGGCCACCAAAAATTCTCTGACACTCGTAAGAATATCTTTACACAGCCCAGATGTCGACTAAACGGCGCATCATGTAACTTGTGAAGAATCACCAGCTTGAGATCTGTGTCGTGAGGAACACAGATTCTCAAGGGATCACAAGGTGACAGCTGATACCATAACAGGCCATCGCTGTAGCTAAAGCAATTTTGCTTAGCTTGTAGGTGCGACGAAAGGGAAACCTTTCGTCGACCAAAGTGATCCAACTGCAGCCGACAATGATCGTCCTGACTGTATCTCTATTTTATCTCAGAGGCCAATGAGCTCGTCACGTAGTATGCCTTTTTGGCTACCAATTCTGACGGCTGACATTGTGGTTTCGAACTAGACACACTTTCCTGGTATCTAACTTCAAAGTCTTGTCTGCGCGATAAAGCGTCAGCCAATCCATTCGACTTACCCGGCTTATATTCAACTTTGAAATTAAATTCAGAGAATAATGTGAGCGATCTTGCCATTCTAGGCGAGAGGTGCGGTGAATTTATTGCGGTCCGCAGTAATGCGTGATCCGTATGAACCACAAATGGTTCGGTGCCCAGAAGGTGCACACGAAACTTGACAAGAGCATACTTTATTGAAAGTAGCTCTTTGTCAGGCACGGGTAATTCAGTTCCGCGGCTTTTAATAGCCGGGACTGATAAGAGATGACACGGTCAACGCCGTCGTCATCCTTCTGCATGAGCGCGCTGCCGATTGCAAAATTACTTGCATCGCAGACGACGCTAAAGGCCTTTCCGCGTCTGGCAATGTCAAGACCGGTGCCTCAACAAGAGACTGCTTCACTGATGTGAACGCATGTTCTTGTTCTTTCAACCAAACCCATTCTGTGTCCTTATTAAGGAGATCAGATAATGGTTTAGTTTGCTCCGCATAATTCTTGCTATACTTATGCAAGTAATTAGCGAGCCCTAGGAATTGGCGCAAATCCTTCACATGCCGTGGGATTGGCCATTCCTTTACTGATTTTACCTTGTCTGGGTCTGCTCGTACACCTTGCGTACCTACGATGCAGCTCAGCACAAGTATTTCAGGGACCCCTATGACGCACTTTTGCAAGTTGTCGTACAATTGGGCGTCCTTTGTATTCTGCAACCCAGCGTCCAACTGATGCTTGTGCGACTCTATTGCGCTCAGCCCGTCCTCGGCCCTAATATGCACGAATACATCGTCAAAGTAATGGGGCGCGTAGGCACGATGCTGACGTATCACGTGAGCCACCAATCGGTTTAATGTCACTGGTGCGTTTTTCAAACCTTTGGGCATAACAAGCCACTCCCAAAGCATACCGCTTGGGGTGCTTACTGCCGTTTTGGCTTCATCGGACTCTCTCATGAGTACCTGATAGTAGCCATCCTTCGAATCCAACGCGGCGAAAATAGTTGACTTTCTTATCGAGTTCAACAAGACATCTTTCCGCGGGATTGGCGTTTGCGCTGGTACTGTTTGCCGTGTTCAGCTTATTATAAGCATGAACCACGCGCCATCCACATGTGGCTTACGCACACAAAAGGTCGGGTTGCAGTGAGGCGATTTGCTCTCACACACATGTCCCGCCTTGGCTCGCTTGTCGAAGAACTCATCGATATAATCAACTTGTTCTTTAGGCAACGGCCATTCCTGGTCACACAATACTTGGTGCCAGGTTCGAGGTCTATTTCGTGCCCGATCCGTTTATCTGCTGGTGGGCGGCTCTACACTTCTTCTAGGAACACATCGCGATGTTTCCATAGAACCTCAAAGAACGGCTGTCTTTCAAGGCATCCCAGCCTTGAGCAGCGTA
Organism: Bremia lactucae; assembly: GCF_004359215.1. Lineage (NCBI taxonomy): Eukaryota > Oomycota > Peronosporomycetes > Peronosporales > Peronosporaceae > Bremia > Bremia lactucae. The sequence goes on along the minus strand of NC_090615.1, from coordinate 916,506 downwards.
CCGCTTCTTTTTGTCCGTTTCTAGGACGCTCTCGTCCATTGTGGACGACGAGCAGCAGTCCACCAAGTTCTCTTCTGGAACTGGTGTGACTATTTCGTGGATCTTTCCTTCCGTTAATTCGGCAAGGAGCAGATCCTACGACATCTCCGGAAGATTTACTATCTCCTCGGCATATTTAGAGACTTGCCGGAGCACCTCAACTGAGGATGCCACCGCGATTTCGTCTTTGTCGGCCTTGAATATCTCGTTCGAAGGCCCGTCCTCTTTATTAGAGAGTGATCCAAAGGTCACTCATTTAGACGTGCCTTTGATCGTCCTAATCTGTCGGGTACTCGTTTTTCGAGTCACCACGACCTTATTCTGGGAAGCGGGTGCCGTTGCACTCCTGGCTAACGCACCCCTTCCAACCGCACCAGGCTCTTGGCACTGTGCCGGTTTATGCGACGCATGACTTCTTGTCAGCTCGCCGTCTACTGCCACAGGCTCTCGGCTCTGTGCAGGACATTCGGACGCATGACTACTTGTCATCGTCCTATTCACTACCTCAGTCTCCACGAGCTGGGTAGGAATTGGTGACGTTTGACATCCCGTCAACGCACCCTCAACTGTGTTCGACACGACATCAGTTGCATAGGCCTCTCGCAGGAGCACATCCTTTCCGGTGTCCTGCGTAGAGCTCGCAACTGTGCGTGTACGCCAGTCTTTCCATGGTTGGTGTTTTGCCAACCATGGCATGCCTAGGATGAGGTCATACTGACTCTCCATACCTAGCACTGTGAACTTCTCTTTACAAGAGAAGTCACTAAAGCTGAAGGCGAGTTCTACCTGAACTCCCTCAGACTTTACGAGCGCGCCGTTCGCTAAACGAACGATCGCCTCTTCTCGCTTGTTATCCTAACAAAGTGACTCAAACATCGCCGGTCTATTTCTTAGAGCCGCGAGTTTCACAAAATTTTGCGATGCACCCGAATCCACTAGGAGGGTCATTACCTGGTCATAGCCTCTTACATGCGTGCTAAAGACCAGCAGGGTTGAGTTCCGAGATTTTGAGACCTCGAGGACTATGCTACCCATTTGTTCCACAACTCTGAACATAGCTTCAGAGTCCGCGTCAATTGGGCATCCTGCCATTACTGCGCTCCTGCATTTCCCGACCCCTCAGTGGTCGATGCAGAAAACATGCGTCTTGCACGCTGGTTCTTGCCATCGCTCTTTGGGAAGGGAGTCCTCTTGCTGGGCGTTTTCGCCCCAGTAGGGACCCTGGCATAGCAGCAAGCCATCATATGGCCGCGCTTGCCGCATTTGTAACAGACCACGTCTGCATTGTTCAACTCCATGGGAGTGGCATCTAACCTATCGGCCGACATCTTATACCAAACTGTCGCCGAGGCACTGTTGTAGGATTGCTCCATAACCAAGGTAATTTGGAAGCCTGTTCCATTATCGTCGACGGCACCTTTCTGAAAAGTGCCTGTCGCGATGGGCCATGTCGTAGTCCGTTTATAAACGTGGGCACCTTAATGTGCTTCGGAATTGGACCTACGGTTATGGATGCCGACAGCGCATCTCTTGCAAATACTCTTGCATAAATCGCTTCGCCTGTCGCGCTCCAAACAAGCGCACCTGAAGCAGCACTTCGTTGTTTGCCGGTTGGTAATAAGTCACTTGAGGGTCGTAGGCTCAAATATGTTGAGCGCGACATCCCTCCAACAAGGATGACGGTGCGTCTAGCGACAGGCGCATCGAAAACAGTAATGAAACGCGTAGTACCATTTCACTACACGTTAAGAGATTTACAGTATGATGATGATTTCATCGTACTGGATTTAAATGACAAATTTGATGTCATCCAAATTTTACCTTGGCTCAGAAAATATGAGCCAAGAATCAGCTGGCAGCATCGATCCGTAAAGATGCCTGCAACTAGTTCATCAGATGGCCATCTAACGAACGTGTTGGAGCGTCCACAAGTGTGTGGACGTACTACGAGTGAGTGCGATGGCCTCACTTGTGGTACTGTCGTTAGTACGACTGCACAAGATCACAGCGTGATTACTAATCACCCTGTGGAGTCAGCTGCCGGCGGCTGTGCTAATTCACAGGCAGTGCCAAAGGTCTACCACTCGAATAAGTCGAGTGGATTGAGACATGAACGTACGCCTAGCGGGCGACAATTAAGGAGTATACCGGTTGCTCCAAAGGGACAACACGATGATCCTAGGTCGAGTTAAGTGTCGACCGTAGAGGACATGACTGAGATAGCGCAACCACACTCGGAAGACGTTGAGGGAAGAGGTCCCCACGTACTTGAGGAGAAATCTCCTCAAATAGTTGAAGTTACTAGACTTCAAAATCCCGAGGGATTTATCCCTCGGCAGCCTGTGGAAAAATCCCAGGAAGAAACCAAGACATTAAATGTCTTGGTAAATAACGGTTCAAGAGTAGGCGCTTGCAATATTGATCTGTATGCGCCTCCGAAGTTAACTTCGGAGATAACTCAATTACCAACCCTAGAACCTAAGCGGTTCTTGAGAGATGTCCATTGTGGTAAAATCAACCAGATCTGCGTACACGTCACAGAGGACGATTACGTAACCGACAATCGGTCAGCGGTAATTTTTGCAGAGAACGAACGGGTTCTCAGCAGCTCATCGATGGACGAAAGTGTCCTCGA
>NC_090615.1:905795-912023 GCF_004359215.1 Bremia lactucae | reverse complement strand
ATCGTATATACGGACCATGCGTCATTACGCACGGCCGTCAATAGCCCACACCTCTCGCAAAGAATGGCGAGGTGGCTATCCTTCTTCGCGGAGTATAACTTCTCCGTCGAATATAAACCAGGACGACTTAATGTCGTCGCTGATGCGTTATCACGCCGACCCGATTTCGAGTCAGCAGTGCACCCCAACAGTAAAAGTGATCTTACTGTTGCAACACTCACTACGAGTGTTCCATCATCAACCTTAGTTGATGAAATAAAGAAAGCCTATAAAGAAGATAAGGACCTTCTTTGTCTGATGGATCATTTAATGAATCCATCCGATAAATCTTTTAAAGATCTACCGGCTTTATATCGATCGTCATCCGATCGATACACAACACGTAACGGCTTATTGTATTACACAGCCGTTACCGGCGACACCCCACGTGTCGGCGTCCCAACTCACAATGATTTGCGCTTGTGCGTCATGTGTGAGTGTCACGATGCTCCAACAAGTGGGCATCGGGGACGTGAAAAGCCTTACCTCACAGTAAGTCGCGACTTTTACTGGCCCCGCAAGTATCAGTTCGAACGCAAAAACATTCGTTCTTGCGAGGTATGTCACCGTATGAAGCCTAGCCCTTCATCCCGTGCACCTCTTCAACCTCAAACATTTTCGGTAGAGTGTTGGTAGTCCGTGCCTATGGACTTTGTCTTCGAATTTCCCGAAGACGATCACAGAAAAAATGTAATCCTTGTTTTGGTAGACAGACTCAGCACGATGGTACATCTTGCTGCAGTTCCAGAGTTGATCACGGCTCCGGGCAGTCCCTGTGTGCTTTATCGACACGGTATTCAAACTCCACGGTCTACCCCGTGAATTAGTCTTGGATAGAGATTTACGGTTCACAGCGGAGTTCTGGCAATTCGTGTTCCGATCTCTCGGAACACGGCTGACCCTGGCAACATCCGATCATCCAGAAACGGATGGATAATTAGAACGCGTAAATCGCGTCCTTAGAGAGATACTTCGAGGTTACGTCCATTCCTATCCGAATTGGAGCGAGTGTTGACCGATGGTCAAATTCGCCAACAATAATTCGGAGCAGGCCTCTACAACGCATACACCGTTCTTCGCGAATGGCTTACGCCATCCTCGCATACACACCTAATTAGAGGGATCCTCTAGTTTAAGGGGGGGGTGGACTCGCACGAGCAAAACCAATTTTGGCTCATGCTCATCACGCATCGAAGTTTACAACAACGCGAGTGATGTCGATGTCTAAGAAATCGACATCGAAGACGAGAAAGATCTCATGGCAGTACGCACAAAGCGTACTGAAAATGACAAAACAAATGAGTTAGCAGAAGAATTTCTGCTAACTCGAGAATCAAATATCCGTTTCGTTCAGGATTCCATTGCTAACGCAGTGGACCGCCAGAAACGGAATGCAGACAAACAGGGAAGAGCAAATGTTCATTCATTTAATATTAATGATCTAGTGCTACTCTCTACGGTAAACCCACCTAAGCGTTTAGTCACTAATGTGGGTTGCAGTAAACTACTACCCAAGTTCATAGTTCCTTTCCGTGTACGGCATCGCAGAGGCAACGCGTACACATTAGAATTCTCACGTAGGATCCTCATGTTGAACCTGACGTTTGTCATGTCGGTTTCGAATATCCTTAAAGCTACAATGAGGTGACGACAGCTCATCGCGAACAGCATGATACTTTCGTTTGTGCTCCAGCATGGAGTACGCACCTTTCGAACGGTCTTCCAACCGCTCGATATGGTGAGCCTGCACCGTCTGCTCCAAGGAGCGACGCTTGCCGCGCTCGTGCTCAACTCTCTCCTCCAAATCATAGAGGAAGTGATCGGTTTTGTCGATCCTCGACATTAGATCCGACATACGGTTCGGATATAATTTTTCCTCCTCCACCACAACCTTTGGTGGTCAGCGTTTCCTTGTGGAACGTATCGAAAAACATCCGTTATGTGAAGGGGCAACGAACGAGTTATCTTGTTCGCTGGCGTGGTTAGTCACCTTCGCACAACAGCTGGGAGCCTCGTTCCCAGCTGGTTGCTGACGTTGAGGGCCTCGTCTGTTAGTATGACGAAACCCAATAGATGGTTCAGAAGGCCCATTGGAAAACACACGCGCCTCTAGCGCTTGCAAATCGATTGCAAAACGTCAATCGCATCCCGCGTCTCAATAGAGATGCGAGCCCTTCTTTAGGCGAAGAAAGGGGATCGACACCCCTTTTACCCTCTTCAAGTTGCCAACACAACTCGGACAGGGATCATCTCACGTAATGCATGGAAGCCCAGCCTCACGTGACAACCGATGCAATATATACTCTGCACTGGTTGGAGTTCTTGTCTCAAATTTATTGCGATTCGCGTTACGAATTTGAAGCCAGGCTTCCCGTCCAATGTCTTTGACATTGCGAATGAACGCGCTTTATGCTTGCATAAGCGAGACTTTATCTCGCTTATTATTGCCACTAAACCATCGATGCTTAAGAAAAGCATCGAGAAGGAAATCTTACTCAACGCGAAAGGCTTTGTGCTGGTATCAAGGCCATGTAGCTTTGTCGCAATATATTAGGGATATTTATTGCGAGGAGTAGTTTCTTCAGACAAGCTTTTGATTAGCCGTTCTGGCAAAAGCCAAGGCTTCTTGTCAGGGCGAGATTAGACCCTGAGTGGTACCCCCTGAAGCAGGGTACCGCAAGAACTTTTCTTACGATGGCTTACGCCATCGTCGTCACCTTGCACATAAACACGTGCAGGTGACCGTATTGGAGATCGTACGGGCGATGAGGAATTATCCTCATCGTTGGACCCAAATCGACTATTTACTCGTCTATCAGAATGTGCCCTCTCATTCGAAGGCTCATAGTCAGCCGCCTGACGTCTATCAGGCGACTGTTCCATTCTCCCCGAGTCAACCATTTCATCCGACTCGCATTCGTAGTCGACCTCCAAAGAAGGGTCGTAATCACGTGGTGAATCACCACGTGCACTCGCAGCATCTAGTGTTGTGCGAGTGAAAGACACTACGGCAGACGTAACGTCTGCCGCAAGAAATAGCAGTGCGTCACTCGCGGCTGCACGTACCGCAGCCGAAGGCGCAGCACTATCGTCACCCCGCATGAGTTGATTCTTCATGGGATGGAATTTTAAATGATGGATCTGATCAATTAACATCGTTTTAAAAATTTAGTGGTCACATGACGACCACTCCATCTAATGACACTCAGAGTGATTGTCGTTTAAGGGAGAAGTGATGTAACGGTGTGTATCGTTACATGAAATTAACACATAAAGGTTATTAACTAATATATTATCTAAAAGGAAGAAATGTTTGGAAGATATTACTTTGAATAGTAATATTCAGAATTTTTATCCATAAATAGGTATAGACCATTCATACCTATTTGTTTTGAAGACTAATCAGCTGTAGGAGAAATCAAAGAGAGAGTCAAAGATAAGATAGAGATACGAATTCATTTACATGTTTAGTATTAGCTTATAATGAAGTTAGCATTTACGAAGATAGAACAAAAGAAAATTAATTATATTTAATACAGTTTTCATTTTACCCTCTTGAGCTAATTTCCTTTAGCGAAGTCTTCCTCTGCACGTATAGTGTACGTGAATAACGTAGGGCACCACTCGCAACTGAAGCAGTGCGAAGTGGACTTGTACTGAAACAGTGCGAAGTGGACTTGTACTGAAACAGTGCGAAGTGGACTTGTACTGAAACAGTACAAGTCCTAGTGCCCCGTTCCAGAAGTGGTCAAAATGCTTGGCGACGCTTGTCTCTTTTGGATTAAGACTTGGATCTACCACTATCTTACTGAATTGAATATCAAGATATGGCCTTCCGTTAAAACGCTCGCACGCAAAATTTGGTGCTGGCCCAAGTTTTTTTTATAGATAATCTACTGTATCCACCAAGCGTTTCGACGTACAAATCTGCACGATCGAGTCACGTCAAGTATTACGACGGTTCTACAATCCTTTGACGATAGCGTGAACATTAAAGTTTTGCAATTCTCGTGCATTTCCAGCCGCTGATGTGTCAGTAAATCCAAATAGAGAAAGCTGCTTTTCGAAAGGAAGGAGTTAGCAACTCATTTTAGGGCCATTAGATGCGGCAATGACGTTTCACTACTTATGTCAGCTATGAGCGTGCTTCAATTTGGTACGTGCATTCCCAACCGAAATAAAGCTATGAGCGTGCTACTACATTTCCAACCGAAATGTACGTACCAAATTAAAGCTTGCTCACAGTGTGGTACAGTTCACATTGTAGGTAAATACTCGGTTCTTTTTAAATCGGTAATATCATAAGAGTCCCCTTTATTATGGCTAATATAGGTATGTATATACAATTGAGCCTAGAAAAGAGTAAAATGAAAATTGTAATATAAATTAGGTCCATAGTACGCGACTCTGTGCTACCTCTAAGCGCATCCATCTTGATCCATCTTGGTGACTTCTTGTGACGTTAAAGCTTCTAGATTTTCAAAAACCCCAATAAAACCGGCTCGTCAAAAGAAAAAAACTGAAAACAATTTGCCGATAAAACGGAGCGGGACTCCTGCGTCTTAAGTCTATTATTTTTAAAAGAGTGGATGTCACCCCATGATCCTTGGGCACGTTATAGGCTCAGTCGCCTTCGACTCTTACGTCAGAGACGCCTCAAATTAGTCGCATCCAAATATATGTTCGCCCCAGAGCGAGCTGCAGCTATTGCGCAAGCCCCAGTCCGCACAGCGTGCTCTTCTCCTCATATGTACACTGAAATAAAAATATTGGTGTTGCTTCAGCTCCTTCTAACAATGAGCAAGCGGTTTGGTATGTTATCACAATTGCACACCCAAATGGTGGGACAAATTACTTTGATGAAGCTGATGACCATCCCCTTAAGTAATAAATCAACATCAGGAACATTTGGCACAGTCAAATTTTTCGTCTTCAAAGGTGGCTCTGGCGATTGCACTTCGTCAACTGAGCACGTCACGTAAGAAACCCGGCCGTATCGTACGGAGTGCAGCCACCCACGCAGCAAACTACGGCACAACTCCCCTCCACGGAAAGTTTTGTCGTTCACCGCAGCAAATACTCGAAGCTAGAGGAAAGCTCGGACGACGTAGACTCGAGTGAGGACGACTATGTTCGTGATCGTCTTGCTAATGAGCGGATTGAGGATGCGGGAAGCCGCAGTCATCCGCGCCGGCTGATGTGCCAGACGTTCCCGGGGCGGCTTGATGTTGTCGCAAACTACCCCTTGTCGTGCTTCAGACGATCTTTGCCGAGCAAACCTCGGGGATGTCGATGGAGTACGTCTTGGTGCTGCCTGTGCAAAATGTCCGTGTAACGGGGCACTGCGACTTGTACTGTTTCAGTACAAGTCCACTTCACACTGCTTCAGATGTGAGTGGTGCCTCTCGTTAGGTGACGTACACTGTACGTATAGAGGAAGACTTCTCTTAAGGCAAGTTAGCTTAAGAGTGTAAAATGAAAACTGTATTAATATAGTTAAGTGTCTTTGTTAATCTATCTTTGTAAATGTTGTCTTAACTATAAACTAATACTAAACATGTAAATGAATTCTTATCTATCTTATCTCGTAACTCTCTTTGATTACTTCTACAGCTGATTAGTCTGCGGAATAAATAGACATAATGGTCTATACCTATTTATGGATAAGAATTCAGGAAATTACTATTTAAAGTAATTTCCTCCAAATATTATCTACCTTTTGGATAATATTAATTAACAATCTTTTATTGTTAATTTCATGTAACGATACACCCCGTTACATCACCCCTCCCTTAAACGACAATCACTCTGAATGTCATTAGGTGGAGTGGTCGCTAAATGACCACTTAATTTTTAAAATGATTTTGATTGGTCAGATCCATCATTTTAAATTCCATCGCATGAAGGAACAATTCATGCGGGGTGAGGATAGTGTTGAACCTTCGGCTGCGGTTCGTGCAGCCGCGGGTGACGCATTGTTATCTCTTGCGGTAGACGTTCCGTCTACCGTAGTGTCTTCCACTCGCACAACACTTGGTGTTGCGAGTGCACGTGGTGATTCACCACGTGAGTACGACCCCTCTTTAGAGGTCGATTATGAGTGCGAGTCGGACGAAATGGCCGACTCGGGGAGGATGGAACAGTCGCCTGATACCCGTCAGGCGGCTGATTATGAGCCTTCGAATGAGA
>NC_090615.1:881167-897437 GCF_004359215.1 Bremia lactucae | reverse complement strand
AGAGTTTCGGGACGACGCGTTTGCGTCATCCCAGGTACAGGGGTCTGTACCTGTTGTAATCTCAACAGTTCCGCCTGTTGAGAGCCTTGCTGATTCAGCAAGGCTACTTTTTCCTTCATCTCGTCAAGTTCATGTTGTATGAACTTGGCGACGGTTGAATGGAGGGCATCTCTGTCTAAGTTGGACAGTAATGCCAGGATTGCATCGTTTCCTACGGATGAACTCATTCGTTCAACCGCACTCCTTTCTATATCACTTAGAAAGGAGTAGCTTTCAGGGGAAACGTGATGCGTATTCCCACTACCATCTAACATGTCCATGTTAAATGTGGGAAATGTGGTCCTTGGACGGACTACAAAGTGCTACCAGGTGTAACGGGGCACTGCGACTTGTACTGTTTCAGTACAAGTCCACTTCACACTGCTTCAGATGTGAGTGGTGCCTCTCGTTAGGTGACGTACACTGTACGTATAGAGGAAGACTTCTCTTAAGGCAAGTTAGCTTAAGAGTGTAAAATGAAAACTGTATTAATATAGTTAAGTGTCTTGTTAATCTATCTTTGTAAATGTTGTCTTAACTATAAACTAATACTAAACATGTAAATGAATTCTTATCTATCTTATCTCGTAACTCTCTTTGATTACTTCTACAGCTGATTAGTCTGCGGAATAAATAGACATAATGGTCTATACCTATTTATGGATAAGAATTCAGGAAATTACTATTTAAAGCAATTTCCTCCAAATATTATCTACCTTTTGGATAATATTAATTAACAATCTTTTATTGTTAATTTCATGTAACGATACACCCCGTTACAGTCCGTGTGGTTTTATCGACTAACCACGGTCCATCCTGTCGGATCCACTGGGCCTGGACTATCTTGTCGCTGTTGGATTCCCCGGCGAACGGCTCGTGACACTTCTTCCGGTACAGAACTGGTTTCACTGTTGCTTCTATTGTAGTGACTAAGTGTTATGAAAAGCGATGAAAGCATGACATCCAATTCGTCAATTGAAGACCAGTCTTGAAAGTTGAGTACTGACGTCTCCACAGCAGTTTCAGTAGAAAGCTGATGTCTTGCTGCGCGCATAACTGCACGCCGTCCTTCCGGCACCCTGCATCTGTTACCGTTATGCTAGGAGTTGTAGTATTGGCACGATACGGAGGGTATTCGTTTAAAACGATGCACAAGGGATATTCTCCGGTGTAATTCACTTTGTCACCCACCCTTGTGTATGTGATGCACAAAGGTGCATTCACATTGGAAGAGATGACGCCTAGCGTCGTCCGTTACGCGAGGTATCTAGAAACACACGCTCGCAATACATGTTAGTGCTATTTATAAAGATGACATTTTATGATCGGTAAAATAGGTTTCTATATTTTATATGATTCAATATGAATAATACTTCCTATTTGGTAAGTGCGCACGAGGAGTCGGATCTCCGCTCCCGCGACGACACTTAACCAAAGTACTTAGTGCGTTGGGTGAGGTCGCTAATCCGACCACAACAACTACCTCACGGCACAAGAGATTAAACGGTCCAACCGCTTCCGCGCTGTGCTATTTTTGGTTAAGTAGAACGTGACCCCATTAAGACGTGCCCGCCTTCACTTGATAGCACTTGAAATCCTTCCCACGACCCGCATCTCTGCATGTGGACATGAGGATGAGCCTTAATATCGATTAAGATCGTTTCCCCTACCTCTCCGAACATCATCGGAGGTGGCTAAGCACATCGCGCAGGGAATTGTTGAACAAGCCCTGGCTAGACTCCTGGGTAGTCCTCCTGAGCAACATGTTGTTCAGTTGGAGCAAATTGAGGCATTCGTCCTTGGACAGCGGAGGGCCGCGTCCGAGACACCAGGCCAATCTCTGGCGGAGTCCGTCCTCAGACTCAGGATGAGATGAAGCATGCGCAGCTTCGGAGCTAGGCTCTCAGCAGGTCTGCTGATATGCTCTATGCCCGGCCGCATCAGCCGTGGCCCATTCGGATGGACCCGCCCAAGTTCGATGAAACTGCGGCGCACACGATTTTTCAATGGATTTTAGCCGTGAAACAGTGCGGTATCGCGCAGCTCATCGAGGAGGACAGCCGGATGGTGTCGTACGCCATGTCACACATGCGCGGTTAGGCCTCAGAGTGGGCTTAATCGGCAATTTTGGCGGACAAAAAGGCGTTCCTTACATGAGCGATTTTAAGGAAAAGCCGCGCCAAGTACCAGCCGCCGAACAACGATTGTTGTTTCAGGCGCGCTTCTTTGGAGCGTGACAGGCAAAGTAATCTCTGCACGAGTATGTGCAAAAGATGCGCTTACTGTCGGCGTCCATAACCGTAGGTCGTATTCCGGAGCACATTGAGGTCCCCACGTTTATGAATGGACTACGGCATGGCCCATCGTGACGGGCTTTTTTCAGAAAGGTGCCGTCGACGATGACGCGCAATCGTAATTGCCTTAGTTAAGGAGCAATACAACAGCAGTGCCTCGGCGACGGCTTGGTATAAGTCGTCGGCCGAGAGGTTAGATGCCACTCCCATGTAGTAGGGCAATGCAGACGCGGTCTGTTTAAAATGTGGCAAGCGCGACCATATGATGGTTCGCTGTTATGTCAGGGTCCCTGCTAGGGCGAGGACGCCCAGCAAGAGGACTCCCTTTCCAAAGGGCGATGGCAAGAACCAGCTTGCGAGACGCCTGAGTTCTGCATCGACCACTGAGGGGTCGGGAATCGCAGGACCACAGTAGCAGCGGGATGCCCTCCTGACGCGGACTCTGAACCACCCCTAAGCTCCGAGTTGTGGAACAAATGGGTAGCATAGTCCGTGAGGTCTCGAAATTTCGGACCTCAACCCTGCTGGTCTATAGCGCGAAATTAAGAGGCTATGACCAGGTGATGACCTTTCTAGTGGATTCGGGTGCATCACAAAATTTTGTAAAACTCGCGGCTTTAAAAAAGAGACCGGTGATGTTTGAGCCGCTTTGCCAGGATGGCAAGCGAGAAGAGGCGACCGCTTGTTTAGCAAACGGCGCGCTCGTAAAGTCTGAGGGAGTTCAGGTAGAACTCTCTCAGGTTAAGTGACTTTTCTTGTAAAGAGAAGTTCACAGTGCTAGGAATGGAGAGTCCGTATGACCCCATCCTAGGCATGCCATGGTTGGCAAAGTACCAACCATGGATAGACTGGCGTACAAGCACAGCTGCGAACTCTACGCAGGACGCCGGAAAGGATGTGCTCCTGCAAGAGGTGTATGCAACTGATGTCGTGTCGAACACAGTTGAGGGTGCGTTGACGGGATGTCAAACGTCCCCAATGACTACCCAGCTCGTGAAAACTGAGATAGTGAAAAGGACGATGACAAGTAGTAATGCGACCGAATGTCTTGCACAGAGCCGAGAGCCTGTGGCAGTAGACGGCGAGCTGACAGGAAGTCAAGCGTCTCATAAACCGACACAGTGTCTAGAGCCTGGTGCGGTTGGAAAGGGTGCGTTAGCCAGGAGTGCAACGGCACCCGCTTCCAAGAAAAAGGTAGTGCTGACTCGAAGAACGAATACCCAACAGATTAGGACGGTCAAAGGCGGTATCTAATAAAGAGGAAGGGCCTTCGAACGAGGTGCTCGAGGCCGTCAAAGACGAAATTGCGGAGGCATCCTCAATTGAAATGCTCCGGCAAGTCTTTTAATATGCCGAGGAGATAGTAAATCTCCCGGGGATGTCGTGGGGCTTGTTCGTTGCCGAATTAAAGGAAGCAAAGATCCACGTAATAGTCGCACCAGTTCCAGGAGATACCTTGGTGGACTGTTGCTTGTCATTCACAATGGACGAGAGCTTCCTAGGAACGGATAAAAAGAAACGGTTCGCTGCTCAAGGCTGGGATGCCCTGAAAGACAGTCCGTTCTTTGAGGTTATTTAGAAACATCGCGATGTGTTCCTAGAAGAAGTGCTGAGCCTCCTGCCAGCAGATAGAGGTATCGGGCACGAAATAGACCTCGAACCTGGCACCAAGTATTGTGTGACCAGGCAATGGCCGCTGCCGAAAGAACAAGTCGACTATATCGATGAGTTCTTCGACAAGCGAGCCAAGGCGGGACATGTGTGTGAGAGCAAATCGCCTCACTGCAGCCCGACCTCTTGTGTGCGCGAAGGCTCATGCGGATAATGCGTGGTTCATATTTACAATATGCTGAACACGGCAAACAGTACCAGCGCAAACGTCAATCTCGCGGGAAAATGTCTTGTCGAACTCGATGGAAAAGTCAACTGCTTTTTTCGCGTTGGATTCGAAGGATGGCTACTATCACGTACTCATGAGAGAGTCCAATGTAGCCAAAACAGCTATAAGCACCCCAAGCGGTATGCTTTGGGAGTCGCTTGTGATGCCGCAAGGTTTGAAATTGCACCAGCACAAGATCACAGTGTGATTACTATTCACACTGTTGAGTCAGCTGCAGGCGGCTGTGCTAATGCACAGGCAGCGCCGAAGGTCATATCACTCGAAGAACTCGAGTGGTTTGAGACATGAATGTACGCCTAGCGGGCGACATTTAAGGAGTATACCGGTTGCTCCGAAGGGACAACACGATGATCTTAGATCGAGTAGAGAGTCGACCGTATTGGACCCGACTGTGATAGCGCAATCACACTCGGAAGACGTTGAGAGATGAGGTCGACGCGTACTTGAGAAGAGATCTCCTCAAATAGTTGAAGTTACTAGACTTCAAGTTCCCGAGGGATTAGTCTCTCGGCAGCATGTGGATAAATCTAAGAAACATTCTTAGACGTTAAATGTCTTGGTTAATAACGGTTCAAAATAGGCGCTTAGACTCTCGATCTGTATGCGCCTCCGAAGTTATTTTCAGAGATAACTCAGTTACCAACCCTAGAACCTAAGCGGTTCGTAAGAGATCTGCTTGTTGGTAAAATTTAGCAGATCTAGGTGCAGGCTTTATGCGCTGTCACTGTTCGCACAAGCAAATAAAGTTGGCCACCCATCTATATAGGTCAGCCAACAAAATTTCTCTGACACTCGTAAGAATGTCTTTTCACGGCTCAGATGCCCACTAGATGGCGCATCATGGAGATTGTGAAGGATCATCAGCTTGAGATCTGTGTCATGAGGCACATAGATTCTCAAGGGATCACATGGTGACAGCTGATGCCAGAATAGGCCATCGCTGTAGCTTAAGCTATATAGCGTAGCTTTCAGGTGCGACGAAATGAAAACTTTCGTCCACCGAATTGATCCAACAGCAGGCGTCAGTGGTCGTCCTGACTGTAGCTCTCTTTTTTTTTCTAGAGGCTAATGAGCTCGTCACGTGGTATGCCTTAATGCACGCCACAGTCAACAAAGTTCGATTGCAAAAAGGGTGCATTGAAGCGAAGCTGTAGAATGTTCGCACTCACAGCAAACACTAGCAAGCTCTCGTTTAATGCACGCGACTAACGATAAAGCCTAATCTGCAGTTCAAATCTTGCAATTCGTCATACATTTATTTTATAAATTATTCCACGTGTTGCCACAATTGAAGTCCTACTTTCTAATGTAAAGCCGCGCTAACACGTACAAAAGACTTTTTCTTAATGGATCCACCGTACTGCCAAACCCACCTTCATCGCTTGACACATAGCTTGAAGCGTTGGCGGGCGATCTCACATTTGCGTGTGCGTCAATCGCCTATCTCCACCAACGTGCTATGACGGCAACGTTGACGGTTGAAAATGTGCTTTCGCACTAGACAAACTTTCCTGGTGTCTAACCTCGAAGTCTGGTCTGCGCGATAAAGCGTCAGCTAAGACATTCGACTTACCCGGCTTGTATTCAACTTTGAAATTAAATTTAGAGAAGAAAGTGATCTATCTTGCCATTCTAGGCGAGAAGTGCCGTGAGATTATTGCGGTCCGCAGTGATGCGTGATCCGTATAAACCACAAATGGTTCGGTGCCCAGTAGGTGCACGAAACTTGACAAGAGCAAACTTTATTGGAAGTAGCTCTTTGTCATGCGCAGTGTAACGGGGCTTTACAACTTGTACTGCTTCAGTACAAGTCCATTTCGCACTGCTTTAGTTGCGCGTGGTGCCCTACGTTATTTCACGTACACTAGTACGTCCAGAGGAAGACTTCTGTTTAAGGTTACTATGTTAAAGAGGGTTAAATGAAACTTGTATAGATAGAATTTAGTATCTCTTCTTTCTATCTGTTAACTCTTACTTAATTATAAACTTATACTAAACATGCAATTGAAATATTATCTTATCTGTCTCTCTCATTTGTTTACATATACAGCTGATTAGTTTGTGGGATCAATAGATATAATGGCCTATATCTATTTATGGATAAAGTTTCTGAACATTATATAAAAAGTTGTGTCCTCCAAATATTATCTACCTTTAGATAATATATTAATTAACAACCTCTAAGTGTTAATTTCATGTAACAATACACCTCGTTACATCACTCCTCCCTTAAACGAAGATGACTCTGACTGTCATTGAAAGGAGTGGTCACTATATGACCACTTAATTGAATAAATAATGTTGATTGGTCAGAACCATCATTTTAAATTACATCGCATGAAGAAAAAAAATCATGCGGGGTGCTGATAGTGCTGCGCCTTCGGCTGCGGTTTGTGCAGCCGCGGGTGACGCACTGCTATATCTAGCGGCAGACAGAACGTCTGCCGTAGTGTCTTCCACTCGCACAACACTAGATGTTGCGAGTGCACGTGTTGATTTACCACGTGAATACGACCCCTCTTTGGACGTCGACTACGAGTGCGAGTCAGATGAAATGGCCGACTCGGGAAGAATGGAACAGTCACCTGATAGACGTCAGGCGGCTGACTATGAGCCCTCGAATGAGAGGGCCCATTGTGATAGACAAGTTGATAGTCTAATTCATTCCGACGATGAGGATAAGCCCTCATCGCCCGTTTTGTCTCCCGTACGGTCACCTGCACGTGTTTTTGTGCAAGGCGATGACGATGGCATAAGCCATCGTAATTAAAGTTCTTGTGGTACCCCTGCTTTAGTGGGTACCACTCAGTGGAGTGAAGACAATAAAATGTCTCATCTCGAATGAAGACAATAAAAATGTCTCATCTCGCCCCTGACAAGAAGCCGTGGCTTTTGCCAGAATGGCTAATCCAAAGCTTTTGTAGAGAAACCACTCCTCACAATAAATATCTTTTATTTATTGCGACAAAGCTACATGGCCTTGATCCCAGCGCGAAGAACTTTTGCGCTGAGGAAGATTTCTATATCGATGCTTTTCTTAAGCATCGATAGTTTAGTGGCAATAATAAGCGAAATAAAGTCTCGCTTATGCAAGCCTGGAGCGGGTTGATTCGCAATGTCCAAGACATTGAACGCAAGGCCTGGCTTTAAAAGCTTAACGCAAATTGCGTTAAATTTGAGAAACGAACTCCAACCGGTGCACAGTATTCATCGCATCGGTTGCCACGTGAGGCCTTGGCTTCCATGCCTTAAGTGAGGTAGTCCCTGTTCGTGTTGTGTTGGCAACACAAAGAGGGTAATAAAGGATGTCTATTCCCTTTCTTCGCCTTGGGGAAGGGCTCGCATCTCTATTGAGATGCGGGATGCGATTGAAGTTCTGCAATAGATTTACAGGCGCCAGGGGCGCGTGTTTCCCGATTAGCCTTCTGAACCATTTATTTGGTTTCATCATACTGACGGACGAGGCCCTCAACGGCAGCAACCAGCTGGGATCGAGGCTCCCAGCTGTCATGGGAAGGTCGATAACCACGCCAGCGAACTAGATAACTCGTTCGCTGCCCTTTCACATCACGGTGGACAATTCCTCCCGCAATTATGCCGAAATGACAGTACATCTTTCTTCTTTGTTAAAGATTATGTAAAGCGGTCATGGATCGCTGATTGTTAGTGTTGATTTGAGGGAATCACATAAAGCTTGATGCAAACGCCAATCCTGGCGATTGCAGATTAAGACAGACCTTTTGCTGTGGTCTGTGACGCCAGCGATTTTGCAACCGGCGTTACGTACATGCAGATGACAGACTATTCAGTGCATGACAAGGAACTCGCTGCCATTAGATATGCGCTCGCTTAGTTTAGGGTCCATCTCGTAGGAGATAGACCGTGCGCGATTATTATTAATCGCGTCAGCTTTAACGAGCTGAGGTCAACTATTCAGTGCATGATAAGGAACTCGCTTCCATCAGATATGCGCTGTCTTAATTTAGGGTCTATCACGTAGGAGATAGATCGTACGCGATTATTATCAATCGCGTCAGCTTTAACTAGCTCAACGCAACTATTCAGTGCATGACAAGGAACTCGCTTTTTTTAGTGTACGGTCTATCTCGTGGGAGATAAACCGTTCATTGTACATATGAACCATGCGTCCTTACGCACGGCCGTAAACAGTCCACACGTCTCGCAAAGAGTGGCGAAACTGTTATTTTTCTTTGCGGAGTATTATTTCTCAGTGGAGTTTAAACCAGGACGACTTAATGTCGCCGCTGATGCCCTTTCTTACCTGCTGCGCAAATCAACAGTGAGCATAAGCCACTGTTGCAAAAATAAGTGTTTTGTCGTCAACAGTTCTCGACGACGTTTGAAGAGCATATCAAGAAGATAAGGCTCTCTAAAGATTTGATGGATTACTTTCGAAATCTATTTTAACAATCCTTAAAAGGATTGTCGAAGTTGTATCGATCCTTAACAGATCGAACAAATCAATACACAACACGCAATGGCTTATAAGTGGCCATCGTGGACGTGAAAAGACCTATCTCACGATAAGTTGCGACATCTACTGGCCACGCCAGTATGAGTTCGTCCGCAAGTACATACGGGATTGCGAAGTTTGTAAACGGGTGAAGCTTAGTGCTTCACCCGTGATCCGTTACAACCTCTGCCTGTTCCGGCAGAATGTTGGCAGTCCGTATCTGCGGACTTTGTCTTCGGATTTCCAGCGTTGATACCATGAATATTGGTTCTTGTATTTGTTGAACGTACTCACCAAATGGATCATCTTGCTGCAGTTTCGCAGTCGATCATAGCTAAAAGCTGTGCTCGTGTCTTTGTTGACACGATATTTTAACTCCATGGGTTACCCTGTGAACTGGTCTCAGATCGAGGTCCCAGATTCACAGCGGATGTCTAGCATTCTGTGTTTAAATCACTTGTAACACAGTTGAAAGTGTCAACTTCTGACCATCCTGAAGCAGATGGTCAGACAGAACGTGCAAATCGCATCCTCAAAGAGATAATTCGCAGATTCGTCTACTCTTTTCGAGTTGGAGCGAGTTCTTGCCGATGGTAGAATTTGCCATCAATAATTTAGTGCACGCTTCTACAAAGCAAACTCCGTTTTTTGTGAATGGCTTTCGCCATCAGCGCGTACCCACCTAGTTTTAGAGTAACTATTGTTTAAGGGGTGTGTGTGCTCACTCGAGCATAGAACAATCTTGCTCTTGTTCATCACGCATTGACCCTAAGTGGATACTACTGTAAATTTGATCAACATTGAGCGATAATGCTATTACCGACTTTGGTAACGATGCTGGAAGACTTAGTATCACACAACAATAAATGCACTTACTAATTAGGAAAACGATATCTCCGCAGTTCACACCTGTCGCACTGAAGACAAAAACTAAATCGAGTCAGCAGGAAAATTCCTGCCAGCTATAGAAGCAGTGGTCCGTTTCATACAGGATTCCTTCGATGATGCAGAGGATCAACAGAAACGAAACTCTGACAAAAGGAAAAGCAGCTATTGTTTCATTTAATGTTAATGATTTAGTCCTATTTACGAAGATAAACCTACCAAAACATGTAAGAGACGGATATGGGTAGAAAAAGGTTATTAGCCATGTATATCGGCCTGTTTTGTGCACTACATCGCCAATGCAGTGCGTAAACGATCGAACCGCTTTGTAGGATGCGTACACATCCTACCTTTTTTGTCGGGCGTCTCCGCCCTTACCATCCGTACTAGGCTTCTCCCGGTTTTGGATTACCCGGAACGGTTAAAGGCACCTGCCAAAGCCTTGATGTCCCGAGCCAAAGATTGATAGTCTTGAGACAGAGTCTGGTTCTCTTAAACCTGACGATCGACTCGTTACATCCTTCAAGGAAGAGATCTTTTGACGAGCTGTCACCAGCTCGTTTTGACGGGACTGATACGTCCGTTCGTTTGCCAGCTGATCACTCGCAACTTGCGCACAATTTTTCATTTGGTCATACCGCAAACTTGAGCCGACGGGATCGTTTGTGATCAACCTCCTCCCTTAAATGATGGAAGGTGTAATTCAAGTCACGATATTCAGGCGAGTTCGGCAAACGAAGAGAACCGATTTTCCCTTCTCCCTCACAATTACTCAAGGATTCAAGTGGTGAAAACCTTTTTTAGTTGAACGCATTTGATTTAAAAATTAAAAAAACATTTCTAAAATATTTTTAATTACAAGAATTAAAAACTAACTATCTCGAATCACCGTGAGGTGGAAGGACTGAACGAGTCACCATGTTCGTTGGCGAGGATTTCCACACTCGCATAATAGTTGGGAACCTCGTTCTCAACTGACCATCGACGTACCGGGTCTCGTCTTGCAGTACGACGAGACCCATTCTCCTCAACAGAAGGTCTTTCGGAAAACGAGCGCTTCCCGCGCTCGTAAAAGGGTTGGAGGTTCAAAATCAGGATCACTCCCAGAGTTATGTTAACGTTAACGGAAGCCAACGGGAGAAGGACCGCGATACAGGGCGGTTTGCTCCCGGAAAGAAGCCTTAATTGCATTCAAATGGGAACCAAGCTGGTTGGTTTGGTATGGCCAACGATCGACTCATCCAGGCTTCACAAGCCTGGAGAGGACGAAACGAAATTTTTCATCGATGCCTTTTTCCAACATCAGTAGTACACAAAGAAGCGGGCAAAGGTTGTCACTCTTTCGTTTCAAGCTTGGGAAGCACGTGCAAAGCATAGACCGCGAGGCCTGGCTTGACAAACTCGATGCTTTCCGCGACCGATTAAAAAAATGGACGTAGTCGGTGCATGCGACAAATTCCACCGTTTATCGAGAGAGGCAGGATTACCTTGCATCTAGTGTGTAGGCTCATGCTCATGCTGTTTAAGGTTGCAGGTCATGCCCCTAAGAAGGCATACTCTTTTAATGATCCTCATTGGAGAACGATCATCTTTTACGAGATGCGTCCCATTTCTGGTTATGCATACTAGCACCACCAGCAGCAAGCTTACGAAATGACCTTTACGATCACTTTGCTCCTAGTGATGCATACTGACATCACCAGAGTTGTCGTCGTCCATGGAGTCATCACAAGATGACTTCGCACCCAAAAGGTACAACGAAGTCTAACAACTTCGTCATCACCTCTTTGGTTGTCACTTGTAGACTTAACGGCCGTTGCCCCGGTTGATCCGGAGGCCTTGACAGTTGCCACCGAGTCTGGCGATGAAACCGACTCGGCCCAGTCACTTACAATTGTAGTAGCAGGTGCCGCCTGCAATGGGAGTAGAAGGTGACTAATACCATGTTGAAGCGTAAGAACTGTGGTAAACGGATTTTGATTTTGTGTCACCAACCTTGCTTACATGCATGCCTAAAGGGTTCTCACGCCCGTTAGCCTCCTGTACACTCAGGTTCACGAAATAATACCAGCTTTTCTACTCTATCCCAGAAAACAGTGTCGTCAGCCGTCACTCGTACTTTTTCGAACGCAGGTGCCTGTGCCTTTTCACTTCTCGTCACCTCTTTTTGAAGTTGGCTCACAGGCAACGCGAACGGGTGTTGATACCATGTGCAAACGAATTGATTTGAACAAATCAATAATGCTCAAAAATTTGAGTTTTAAATAAAAAATCAATAATGCAAAAATAATTTACAGGGAAAGACATAATAGTATTTTTATGTCACTCCACACCATTAAAATGGTGACTATTGGTTAAGGGAGGGGTGGTGTAACGGAGTGTCTCATTACATAATTATTATTTCCTTGGAAGAGTAATATTATATATTATGTTGTATGAGAGGAAATAAATAAAGAAGTACAAAAAATATATCATCTTTATTAGTTTTGACTTAATAGTTCAAATATTACTGAATTTAGCAATATTGAAATTAGCTGTAGTGATTAGTTGATTTGAGTTTGAATCATCGCCGTCAAATGTCATAAGACACGATTGCGCGGTGCGCATGTAGGCGCCATATACAGCTTGTTATTGCACCGCTGAAAGAATGAATTTCACATTTTGTAAGATCGCCAACAGGAAAAAAGTGGGACGGTGAGCCGCTTACGTCGCGCCGCTTAAGACCATTCAATCACTTTTTTAGCGACCAGTGTGTGGACCTACCCAGGTGACATTATGCGGCGCTTGATACGCCATCTAAAAGGGTAAAGCTGTTCGATCGTCTGCATTGACACTCATAAAACCACGGACTTAACGCACGCGCAGCGATAATAAGCCGCCTGCGCCTAGTGCCACAGTTAAAACACCGACAGATGCTGCTGTCGCTTTGTTGACTGAGCTCAACGATCTATATCACTTGCGCAGTGAGTGTGTAGACCCGTCGCTCATTGTTGAGTACAATGAGTCGACACCGCTGCCGTCATCTCATAGTGGTGATGAGCACAGCGAGCTAATGGGGAAGAGTGGTGGCGCTTTATTGCCTATCCAAACTTCACCCACTGCTCCTAACATGGAGACGCCGAACGCTTTGAAAGCCAACTGCTAACTTGCCTAACGTCAACCTAAGCAACTGTCTCGTCGTCTGCATTCGCTAGCGTAGCGACCATTTATTAGAGCGCTGCCCTTGGATGAGCAGCTGCTTCTCAGTTGGGTAGAGCCGCAACACCTGTCGTTCAGACCGTCATACACAATGGATCTGGCGCAGATGAGCCTGATCTTAAATTTCCACCGACGGCACGTGAACGTATCCATTCGGTGTCACAATTTACCGTATCGAACACGGCTATCTGACTGGTGGCATACCACCGATGTCACATCCATCCGAATGTCTTATTCCGATAGAACCGGTGCCTCGCTCCTAGAGCGCGCTGCTCTAGATCCACATAATTAGTATTGCACCAATAGTTCATGGAAGGGCTAGGGAAAAGCACTTGGTCGTGTTTTTCGATCCCAATCGTTCCCCACTAAGACTAGGGCTACGCACAAACGAGACTGGTCTGTGAGTATGACGCACTACGTTTATATAAAAAAGTGTCTCGGCGCGGACACTGACATGTTTCGTATACCGAACTGCACCGAAGGTAATTGCTTGCTCCATTCTTTGGGAGAGCCGCTACCGTGCGCAAAACATCCACCACAACACGATTGGCACGTTCCGGGTGGCCATCAGTCTAAGGGTGATCGTCTGTAGACATGTATCCAGCAGCTCAAACACATGGCGCCAAAATCTTGACGTATAACGTGCATCCCCGTCCGAAATTATGGACTCGGGCACCCGTGAAGGCGGTACACATCATGCAGGAATAAGAGGGTTGTCTTCTTGTCTGAGATCGAAGTGCTACATAGTGCTACATGGTGCTAAAGACACCTTTTTGCTCAGTCGGTCAACAAAGACGACGAGACCCGTCCGACCCTTGTGGTCAGGCGGCAGGTGAATCATGAAGTCCAGACTGACCGACTTCCAACAATCTGTTTGAATCGGCAGCACCGGCAATGGCTTACTGAAGGACGGTGCAGGCTTAATGCGCTTACACAAATTGCAGGGACGAATATAGTTGGCCAAATATCGGTATGGGTGTGGCCGCCAAAATTCCTATGATACTCGAAAGAATGTATTTTCGCGGCCCAGATGCCTAATCGATGGTGCCCCATGGAGCTCATGAGGTATCTTTGACTTGAGATTTGTTCATGAGGGGCATAGATTCTCAACTGACCACACGATGCCGTATCATACCCTCGCTGCAGCTAAAGCGCCTTAGCTTAACCTTTAGGTGAGACGGTAGGGAGACCTATCGTCCACCGAAGGGATCCAACAGCAGGCGACATGTTCGTCCCGACTGTAGCTCTCTTTGGTTTCGGAGGCCATTGAGTACGCCACGAGGTGGGCCTTCATGGCT
The DNA here is from genome assembly GCF_004359215.1 of Bremia lactucae. NCBI lineage: Eukaryota > Oomycota > Peronosporomycetes > Peronosporales > Peronosporaceae > Bremia > Bremia lactucae. Next base: position 883,349 of record NC_090615.1, on the reverse strand, counting down.
GCAAATGTTGACGACTCAACTTGTACCTAGACCGAGATACACTTTCCTGGTGTCTTGTCTCGAAGTCTGGTCTAGGCGATAGCGCTTCAGCGAAGACATTCGACTTACCCCGCTTGTAACCGATTTTTTATTTTTTTTAGAAATGAATGTAAGCCATCTTACCATGCTAGGTGAGAGGTGGGGTGTGTTTATTGTGATCTACAGTGATGCGTGATCCCTATGAATCACATATGGTTGGTGCCCCAAATAGACGCGCTTGAAACTTAATGAGAGCATTTACTGATAGTAGCTCATTGGTATGAACAGGGTTAGTCAGTTATGCGGCTTCTAAAAGACGGACTGATAAGAAATGACACGGTCGACGCCGTCGTCATCCTTATGCAGGAGTGCGCTGCCGATTGCAAAACTGGTAGCATCGCAGACGACGCTTGCAGGTCTTATCTGCGTCTGGCAATGCCAAGACCGGTGCCTTAACAAGATAATAATTCACAGGTGTGAATGCATCTACTTAATTTCTTATTTAAACAAACAAATTCATTCTGCATCATTTTTCGGAGGTCAGGCAAGGGCTTTCGCTCCGCATAATTAGTCCAGAAAAATTGCGCAAATTCTTCACGTTTCATGGGAGTGACCATTCATTAACAGCAATTACCTTGTCGGTACTACTCGTCCTCTAAGTGTACCAATGATGCAGATCAGCATAGGTATCTTAGGGACCCCAATAACGTAGGTTTTAAAATTGACCTACAATTGGGCGTCGCCCAAAGCTTACAACACAGCCGATAAATGACGATTGTGCGAATTTGATCACCCAGCCCATCTTCGACCCTACTATGCACGAATACATCATTCAAATTATTGGGGCGCGTAGGCACGGTGCTGACGCATCACGTAAGCCACCACTCGGTTAAATGTCGCCGATGAGTTTCTTAGCCTTGGGCATCACAAGCCACTCCCAAAGCATACCACTTGGGGTGATTACTGCCATTTTGGCGACATCGCACTTTTTCATGAGTACCTGATTGTAGCCGTCCAATAAAGATAACGCGGAAAAGATGATTGACTTTTTCATGGAGTTTAATTAGACATCTTTCAGCGAGATTGACATTTGTGCCGGAATAATGGCCGTGTACATCTTATTGAAAGGTGAACCACGCGCCATCCACCTACGGCCTCACGCACACAGAAGGTTGGGCTGCATTTGGCGACTTGCTTTTACGTACATGTCCTGCCTTGACTCACTTGTTAAATTTCGCATCGATATACTCGACTTCTTGATTCAGCAATAGCCATTGCTGGTCACACAATATTTGATGCCAGGTTTCAAATCAATCTCGTGCTCGATGCCGCTATCTGCCGGTAGGAGGCTCGACACTTCTTCTGCGACTTATCACGATGTTTCCACAGAATTTCTAAAAGAGGGCTGTCCTCTAAGGTATCCCAGCCCCGAGCAGCGAGCCTTTTGTCTGTCTTCAAGACGCTCTCACCTGGTGTGGGCGACGACAAAAATTCCACCAAGTCCTCGTCTGGAACTGGTGCGACTACTTGTGGATTTTTTTTTCTTATATTCGGCAAGGAGCAGATTCCACGACATCTCCTGGAGTTTTACTATCTCCTTGGCAGATTTTAAGATGTGGTGAGTATCGCAACTACGTATGCCTCTACCACTTTGTCGTCGGCGGGCTCGAGCACTCGTTCAAACTCTTGCGTCACTTTTTACTGGAACTAAATCAAATATTACTTGTTTTAACGTTTCTTTGATCGTCATTTTTGTCTAATACTCGTTTATTCGTCAACACGACTTCTGGCTGGAGATAAAACATTGCCGAATTCCCCTTTTAAGGCCGCGAGTTTTAAAAAGTATGTTATGCATCCGAATCCACGGAATCGTCATATGGTCGTAGCCTCGTATTCGAGGGCTATAGACCAGCAGGGTTGAGGACCGAAATTTCGTCACCTCAGCGACTATGCTACCCATTTCTTTGATAACTCTGAACTTAGGGGTGATTTTAAAGTCAGCTTCAGTTGAGCATCCCGCTTCTAATGCGTTCTTGCATTTCCCAAAACTTCTGTGGTCAGAACTCACGCGTCTTGCACACTGGTTCTTGCCATCACTTTTCGAGTAGGGAGTCCTCTTGCTGGGCGGCTTTAGCGCCAGCAAGAACTCTGGCATAGCAGCGAG
>NC_090615.1:878153-881067 GCF_004359215.1 Bremia lactucae | reverse complement strand
AACAGTTAAAAATAAATGAATAATAGCAATTTACGTCAAACATTACTATTAAAAAGAGGTACTTTAACTAGAGTTTTTAAAGTTAAATCCCTAACAAAAGGTTTTCAGCGTGCTAATGGTAGAAATAATCAAGGTAGAAACGCTGTATATTCCCTAAACAACTATTAAAAAAATTATAGTTTTTTTTATTTTCATGTTTTTTTAATATTTTAATCATAAATTTTAAAAAATCATACAAATTAATTCGCCGCCAACATAGAATTTTTGAGCTTGTAAATCGGTTATAATTCCCATTGATGTTGATAAAATATAGGGCTACGCACAAACGAGACTGGTCTGTGAGTATGGCGCACTACGTTTATATAAAAAGGTGTCTCGGCGTGGACACTGACATGTTTCGTATACCGAACTTCACGAAAGGCAATTGCTTGCTCCATTCTTTGAGAGAGCCGCTACCGAACGCAATACATCCAGCACATTACGATTGGCACGTTCCTTTTGGCCATCAGTCTAAGGGTGATCGGTTGTAGACATGTACTCAGCAGCTCAAACACATGGCGCCAAAAACCTGACGTATAACGTGGATCCCCGTCCGATATTATGGACTCGGGCACCCGTGAAGACGGTACACATCATGCTGGAATAAGACATTTGTCTTCTTGTCTGAGATCGAAGTGCTACATAGTGCTACATGGTGCTAAAGATACCTTTTTGCTCAGTCGGTCAACAAAGACGACGAGATCCGTCCGACCCTTGTGGTCAGGCGGCAGGTTAATCATGAAGTGCAGACTGACCGAATTCTAACAATCCGTTTGAATCGGCAGCACCTGCAATGGCTTACTGGAGGACGGTGCAGGCTTTATGCGCTTACACAGTTCGCAGGGATGAATATAGTTGGCCAAATATCGGTATGGGTGTGGCCGCCAAAATATCTCTGATACTCGTAAGAATGTATTTTCACGGCCCAGATGCCCAATCGATGGTGCACCATGGAGCTCATGAGGTATATTTAACTTGAGATTTGTTCATGAGGGGCATAGATTCTCAACGGACCACACGATGCCATAACATACCCTCGCTGCAGCTAAAGCGCCTTAGCTTAGCCTTTAGGTGAGATGGGAGGGAGACCTATCGTCCACCGAAGGGATCCAACAGCAGGCGACATGTTCGTCCCGACTGTAGCTCTCTTTGGTTTCGGAGGCTTATGAATTCGCCACGAGGTGGGCCTTCATGGCTGCAAATGTTGACGACTCAACTTGTACCTAGACCGAGATACACTTTCCTGGTGTCTTGCCTCGAAGTCTGGTCTAGGCGATAGCGCTTCAGCGAAGACATTCGACTTACCCGGCTTGTAACCGATTTTTTAATTCTTTTTTAGAAATGAATGTAAGCCATCTTACCATGCTAGGCGAGAGGTGAAGTGTGTTTATTGCGATCCACAGTGATGCGTGATCCCTATGAATCACATATGTTCGGTGCCCCAAATAGACGCACTTGAAACTTAATTAGAGCATTTTTAACAGATAGTAGCTCATTGGTATGCATAGGGTTAGTCAGTTAAGAAGTGCAAAATTATCATCTTTATTGATTTGACTTAATAGTTCCAATATTTCTGAATTTAGTAAGATTATAATTTGCTGTAGTGATTGGTTGCTTTGAGTTTGATTCAATGCCGTCAAATGGCATAAGCCACGATTGAGATTCAATTTTGACGAAGTTCTTTTATTGGAACCCCGCACCCCTCATTACACTATGGGGAATTTCGGCTACAGGGCCTCCTCCCACCCAACTATCACACACCTTCGGTGCGGGTTGGCAGGGCGGCCATCCATTGGATGGTTGCTCGTCTGCTTTATAGCCTATCTCCGGCGATGTGTCATCGTACCGCCCTCCGCGGGTATCGATCCATGTACCTCCCGGTCCCAGTTCCAGTGCTTAACCACTCGGCCACTGAGGTCGGTATAAGCCACGATTGAGCGGTCCGCATGTAGGCGCCATATACAGCTTGTTAGCGAGGTAGCAAGCTCCCCATGTCGACCGCAGATATCCCCAGACCGATGGCCAAACAGAACGTGCCAATCGGGTCGTGGCGGATGTATTACGCACTATTGCAACTCCCAAAGAGTGGAGCGAGCAATTGCCCTTTGTGAAGTTCGCTATAAATAACAGTGTCCACGCCAGTACGGGTGAGACACCGTTTCATAATAACGGGCTGCGCCATCCTCGGACGCCAGTCTCGTTAGTGCGCAGCCTGAGTCTTAGTGGGGGAGGGCCCCTTACTATGCTCGGTGCGAAAGAGGGACATAATTTCGTCAATATGACGATGACTCATGAGGGTATCATCTCAAAGACTGAAACTTGCCCTAGTGACCCTGCCAGTTTAGCAGTGGTCAATAAAACTACGCCTTATGACCGACCTCTTGGCGGTATCATAGGCGAGTTTGATGCTAAAAGCGTGAGCGAGGCTCAACGCTTTGTGGATGAGCGATTAGCCATCACACGTAAAGTCCGTGACGCAATGGCAAGCGCACAGGACAAGCAAAAAGAATATGCGGACCGAAATGGTCGCAAAAATAATGAACGCTTTAGAGTGGGTGAAAAAGTACTATTAAGTACTGCTACCCTACCTAAAAATGCAATTTCTGTACTACCTGGAGGTACTACGAAGTTGTTGCCGCGTTTCATTGGGCCCTTTACGGTGGTTGAAGAGGTTGGAGACCTAAATTATAGGCTCACCCTTCCCCCGTATATGAAGACGCACCCCGTATTTTACGTGGGTCGTCTGAAACGGTATGTAGACCCAAATGAGGTCACATACCCCCATCTGGTTAAGGAGACCGATGGTGACGCCGACTGTGAGTCGAGCGTCGTTCGGGTGAGGGGGACGGTGAAGGCGAAAAGCTATCAGACCGAT
>NC_090615.1:863935-878049 GCF_004359215.1 Bremia lactucae | reverse complement strand
CGTTTTACGTCTGGTTTTTGGCGACATGTGTTCGAGCTGCTAGGTAGCAAGCTCCACATGTCGACCGCAGATCATCCCCAGACCGATGGCCAAACAGAACGTGCCAATCGGGTCGTGGCGGATGTCTTACGCACTATAGCAACTCCCAAAGAGTGGAGCAAGCAATTGCCCTTTGTGGAGTTCGCTATAAATAACAGTGTCCACGCCAGTACGGGTGAGACACCGTTTTATATTAACGGACTGCGCCATCCTCGGACGCCAGTCTCGTTTGTGCGCAGCCCGAGTCTTAGTGGGGGAGGGCCCCTCACTATGCTCGGTGCGAAAGAGGGACATAGTTTCGTCAATATGACGATGACTCATGAGGGTATCATCTCAAAGACTGAAACTTGCCATAGTGACCCTGTCACTTTAGCAGTGGTCAATAAAATTACGCCTTATGACCGATCTCTTGGCGGTATCATAGGCGAGTTAGATGCTAAAAGCGTGAGCGAGGCTCAACGCTTTGTGGATGAGCGATTAGCCATCACACGTAAAGTCCGTGACGCAATGGCAAGCGCACAGGACAAGCAAAAAGAATATGCGGACCAAAATGGTCGCAAAATATTTAACGCTTTAGAGCGGATGAAAAAGTACTATTAAGTACTGCTACCCTACCAAAAAATGCAATTTCTGTACTACCTGGAGGTACTACGAAGTTGCTGCCGCGTTTCATTGGGCCCTGTACGGTGGTTGAAGAGATTGGAGACCTAAATTATAGGCTCACCCTTCCCTTGTATATGAAGACGCACCCCGTATTCTACGTGGGTCGTCTGAAACGGTATGTAGACCCAAATGAGGTCACATATCCCCATCTAGATGCATTCACATCTGTGAATTATAATCTTGTTGAGGCACCGGTCTTGGCATTGTTAGACGCAAATAAGACCTGTAAGCGTCGTCTGCGATGCAACCAGTTTTGCAATCAGCAGCGCACTCCTGCATAAGGATGACGACGGCGTCGACCGTGTCATTTCTTATCAGTTCGTCTTTTAGAAGCCGCATCCAACAAAGTTAAATTTGCCAAATTTCGCTTTCGACGCATCATCATTTATGCGGCGAGCTTTTATGGTGTCTTCTAATTCGACGATTCATCTTAAAGGGAGTTGTTTTCGACTGCATTAAACATAAATATTTCTATCCGTAAGCTTTCGGGTCGACGTGAAAGCGTCGGCCCGCTAGCAGCCTTTAAATGCTGCTGCCTCATTAGTTCCAACTGTTAAGCACCTTGTTCTCTCAGCAGTTCTGCGTGTTGAGCCTTGTTGGCAAGGAGCCTTTTCTTGGGCCCCGTCGAGGTTATGTTGTAGGAACCTGGCTAAATTCGCATGCTAATTGTCTCTTTTTGGCGCAAAATACATGGCGCTTATGGCTGGCCCGCCTTCGACCAAACTCATCCGTTCGATCACTCTCCAATAAAGGTCACTCAAGTGAGTGAAAATTTCACCTGTTGCCTATAAGCCGCCTTTATGGGCTTGAGAGCTTACTCCTTTATCACCTAACATATCAAGTTGAATGGACCGTGCGAAGGCCTCTAGATGGACTACGAAGTGCGACAAAGTGTAATGGAGCACCTTTTGCTAGCACTGCTAACAGTACTAGTCAACCTGCACTGATTACAGTCAAGCTGGGTGTCTCGACTACTTCACGTACACGACGTGCAGGGGGAGAGTGGACAGGAGGCTAACGTGGTGTGAAAACCCTTTAGGCACGCAAGTAAGCAAGTTTGGTAAACACAAGATCAAAATCCTTTTACCACAGTTCTTACGCTTCAACATGGTACAAGTCACCTTCTACTCCCAATGCAGGAGGCACCTGCTACTACAATTGTAAGTGACTGAGCCGAGTCGGCTTCATCGCCCGACTCGGCATGTAGACTTATCAACCGAGGCCACGGCCGTTAAGTCTACATGTTCTAGCGTGACAACCAAAGAGGTGATGACGAAGTTGTTAGACACTTCGTCAAACCTTTTGGGTGCGAAGTCATCTCGTGATGAATCCATGGACGACGATAACTCTGGTGATGTCAGGATGCATCACTAGGAGCAAAGTGATCGTAAAGGTCATTTCGTAAGCTTGCAGCTGGTGGTGCTAGGATGCATAACCAGAAACGGGATGCATCTCATAAAAGATGAGCGTTCTCCATTGAGGATCATAAAAATAGTATGCCTCTTTAGGGGCATGACCTGCAACCTTAAAAACCATGAGCATGAGCGTACCCACTAGATGCAAGGTAACCCTGCCTCTCTCGATAAATGGTGGAATTTATCGCATGCACCGACTACGTCCAATTTTTTAACCGGTCGCGGAAAGCATCAAGTTTGTCAAGCCAGGCCTCGCGGTCTATGCTTTGCACATGCTTCACAAGCTTGAAACGAAGGAGTGACATCCTTTGCCCGCTTCTATATGTACTACTGATGCCGGAAAAAGGCATCGATGAAAAATTTCGTTTCGTCCTCTCCAGGCTTGTGAAGCCTGGATGAGTCGATCGTTGGCCATACCAAACCAACGAGTTTGGCTGCCCTTTGAGGGCAGCCAAGGCTTTTTTTCGGGAGCAAACCGCCCTGAATCGCGGTCCCTCTCCCGTTAACTCACGTTAACGTTAACGATAACATTACTCTGGGGGTGATCCTGATCCTGAGCCTCCAACCCTTTTACGAGCGCGGGAAGCGCTCGTTCTCCGAATAACGTTCTGTTGAGGAGAATGGATCTCGTCAAACTCCAAGACGAGACCCGGTACGTCGATGATCAGTTGAGAACGAGGTTCCCAACTATTATGCGAGTGTGGATATCCTCGTTAACGAACGTGGTGACTCGTTCAGTTCTTCTACCTAACGCTCATTCGAGTGCGTTCTACTAGAAAAGGTTTTCACCACCTAAATCCTTGAATGGTTGTGAGGGAGGAGAAAAATCGGTTTCGCTTCGTTCGCCGAACTTGCGTGAATATCGTGACTAGAATTGCACCTTCCATTATTTAAGGGAGGAGATTGATCACAAGCGATCCCGTCGGCTCGAGTTAGCGGTATGACCAAATGAAAAATTGTGCGCAAGTTGCGACTGATCAACTGGCGAACGAACGGACGTATCAGTCCCTTCAAAACGAGGTGGTGACAGCTCGTCAAAAGTTCTCATCCTTGGAGGATGTAACCAGTAGATCGTCAGGTTCAAGAAACCGAGACTCTATCCCGAGACTATCAATCTTTGGCTCGGGACCATCAGGCTTTGGCAGATGCCTTAAACCGTTTTGGGTAATTCAATACCGGAAGAAGCCTAGTACTGATGGTACGGGCGGAGACGCCCGACATAAAACGTAGGATACGTACGCATCCTACAAATCAGCTCGATCGTTTACGCACTGCATTGGCGATGTAGTACACAAAACAGGCCGATATACATGGCTAATAACTTATTACGACCCATATCCGTCTCTTACATGTTTAGGTAGGTTCATCTTAGTAAATAGGACTAAATCATTAACATTAAATGAAAAAAATATCTGCTTTTCGTTTTGTCAGAGTTTCGTTTCTGTCGATCCTCTTCATCATCGAAGGAATCCTGTACGAAACGGACCACTGCTTCTCTAGCTAGCAGGAATTTTCCTGCTGACTCGGTTTTGTTTTTTGTCTTCAGTGCGACAGGTGTGAGCTGCGGATAAATCGTTTTCCTAAGTAGTAAGTGCATTTATTGTTGTGCGATACTAAGTCTTTCAGCATCGTTATCAAAGTCAGTATAGCATTATCGCTCAATGTTGATCAAATTTACGGTGGTATCCTTCGCCTTGACCTTAGGGTCAACGCGTTCGACTTATGTCGACAAATGGTGAAAACCTGTGCAAGGGTGCACACTAGAGCACCCCGTCAGAAGAAAAAGGTTCATATACGGACAACTTGACACGGATGCGTTTAAATAAAATACGTAGCGCACACGTGCATGAAAAAACAGCATAAAGTACCCCAGCACGTACAATGCTCGTTCTTTTGTTAGAAACAGATCGACGCTCGCGACCCACGCCAACGTGATCCCGCGTCCTGCAAAGAAATACAGCAATAGTTTCGCAATCTGGAGCCTTATTCCTCGTTGCCCGTGACAAACGTCGACATTTGATTCCATCCCAATGCAAACACCAAAACCGACGTCGGTAGCTTAGGTGTTACGGGGTCGGGATAACTGTGATTGTTATGCAGCCTCCTATCTGGGCAATGCCTAGATGGGTGACGGGTCAAACATGAACGGAAATTCCGGCTAGTACCACTCCTGGGTCCGGCGCCGGGAGGTGTAATGGACGACCAGGGAACCGGGGAGGGAGCCGCTGCGTCGTGTCGCATAATTGAAACGATAGGTAAACTGCCTTGTCTCGGACCCGGGCCCGAAAAGTTCCAAAGTTACAGTGGGCACAACCACCCTCCCCTCCCCGGGGGCGGCTGGAAATTGAAAAAAAACACTGCAAACACCAGAGCCGCCACAGGAATTAACGTGCAGCACAAACTTTGTTTATGGCCAACTTGATCGATAACAAGAAACAAAAAGAACGCGCCCAGTAATTGCATCCCCATACAATTCACAAACGTATACGCTGCGTCTTGAATGGATCGAAACGTATTAGACAGATACATAATCACGCAGCCCCCAAAGAGCTCCGAGACCAAACACATCAGTCCGACTGCAAATTTCAGCACCAACACGCCGCCCACTTTACTAGACATAAAGCCGCCCCTTTGTCAGTGTACTCGTCGTTCCCATACGCCTCATAGCCGCCGCCATGATTCATGATGTCGATCCAGAAATGGCGCCAAGCACTAAAAACGCTAGATTTTAATAATTATATATATTCTGTTTGTCTTACAAATTTGGGACTAAAGCCAATTTTAATACCTAAAATCAATAAACTCGCTTAATTGACGATCTAATGAAAATAGATTCTGCATCATGATTGCCGACGGTAATGCTGTCATTCTTGTGTAGTATACTAATCGGACACGTAAGAATCTTGACAATATTTAAAGATGAAACGACTGACACAATATCGTGCAGCCGGTGTCATACTAATTTGCTAAGTACACTTTATCTGCCTAACGGGGTGATCAGCTACTTCATGTGGCGTACTTAGACGTGCCAATTGGGTGTGGGTGCACAAAGTGACCCACCCTTGTGTATGTGCATAGGTGTATTTACATTGGAAGGGATGACAGCTAGCGTCATCCACGATCCGAGTTTTTCAGAATAATACACTCGCAATGTAGAGGCGCACATCTTAAGAGGTGGCATCAATTGATTTGTTAACGGATTTGTAGTAAGCTCGGTTAAATATAAGTCAGTCTTTAACCTACTTCCTAGCTAACATATGCGCACGCGAAGCCGGATTTCCGCTTCCGTGACGACACTTCTTTAACATAATAAGTTCGTTGGGTGAGGTCGCTTAGTCGCCCACCAACTACCTCACTGTGCTTGGAGGTGTGCGCTTAAATAGAGCGTGGCTGCTATAGTAGCGCCCGCCTACACTTGGTATGTAATGGGCCACATGCAGGATTAACACAAATCAAAATAAAAAATACATTTATAGGCAGGTGATGTGTCCGAATAGCGAGCTCAGCGTAATAATTTATTATTGGCTCATTATTTGGGGTCTAAAGACCCAATATATGCTAATAATATATTACCTGAGCGTAAGTGGTTCTTGGAAAAGGCGGGAACACGGTTTTACTTAGTACGATTGAAAAATTCGTAACGATTGAATTAGCTTCCAGTTTTACTTGATACCTAACACTTAGGTTAAAAGCTTCCTCAAGCGCTTTGTGTAAGCTAGTGATTGGACCTTCTAGTCCCGTTCCAACTGGCAGCACTTGGAAGTCCTTCCCGTGCCCGAGTTTGGGATGAGCAAATCATTGTAATACGACGCTCCAGTTCGTGGAGCACGCGACCTTCTCTAATCTCATTGGTGTTGAGTGGGGTGCCCTCAGTTGCCTCGTGTCGATATCAAGAAAGGCGTTTGTTGCGTCGCTGATGAGATCAGCGACCCCTGACGCACAACTTCTCGCCATACATGAGTTTATGGCTCGCGAGCTCACCGAATTCAATTTGCGAGGTTTGACTCCCTAGCGATCTTCACGGAACGATTGTGTCAACATATAAACCTCCTTCTACTCAAGAGAAGTTTAAGAGCGGTTGTCGCTGAATTGATAGTTCTGGGAAGACGACATCGCCATCGCATCGAGGCTCCTCGAGACGCCCCATTCGAAAGTCTAATTCCTCCATTATCGTCTCTCCGGGAAAGCCAAGGAATGGACCAAGGGCCCATTTGTTTCCCTGAATGCCATCAAAGATGACCTTTGGTCTTGCCTTCGAGCCACCGCAACAAGATAAAATGGCGATGCGACTACGTGCCGACGGCTTGCCATTGCTGGTGAAGCTAGACTTCTTTCTCTTGGGCCCCGTCATGTTTGTGTTGAATGAACTCGGCTTTGGCCAAAGAGAAAGTAGCCTTGCTACACACCAAGGAGATGTATACACAAGCGAACGTCTTTATGGGCAGTATGCGTGAGGGACGTACCCGCTTTTCGCTTGAGCGTGCGGAGCCTGCCATACTAGAGGGTGCCTTTGCTTATGCCCTCCGCGAGAATTTTAGGCTCACTAAGGCTTATACCAAGCCTTCGGTTTTCTTCGTCGCCCGGCTGAGTGCCGCGCGTCAGCGCCAATGCCAGATCATATAGAGTACGCTCATCATAAGGGCGCTGCTCCAGCCGTACATTCAACAATCGACAAGACCAGTTGGGCGCCCTGCATCTTCCCGTTCCCCCCGTGACAGCCCGACCTTCCAGCTTCCCTGTGCTGTTTGCACGATTTAATGCCACCCGGTAACTGGCAATATACGCCTGCTTATTGTTAACTTACATGTCGCCGGTGTCCTGCGACCTCTACGAGCGCTCCTGGACTCATATATATAGATTTTCGTGACACCTGTTTACAGATGCTGCCTCGCTGCGCTCCGATCCGCGAGGGCCTGTTCAAGTCTTTGTCAAGTTGGCAGACGTGAAACCACACTGTGTACCGCGTTGCGAAGAGTCATTGTCAAGTTGGCAGACGTGAAACTACACTGTGTACCGCGTTGCGAAGTGTCATTACCATATATATTTGATGGTTATCGCAGTGGTGATAATCTATTGGTTATGGCGATGCAGTGTGCATTCGATTGCAACCTGGGCATGCCATGGTTGGCACGTTACTAGCTTTAGATTGACTTATTAGGCAGATCAGTGAGACGTCGACGCATGTTCGATGTCAGTGAAGTGTTCACGCATCTCATGGTATTCCCAAATGACTGGCCCAACGTTGCAGTCGTAGATCAAAAATCCACGACACCTGCTGTGCACAGAGTGAGCGATGGCCCTCTCTGTACTGCTTGTTCTGATTTTCTGGGGACCAGTGACATAGACTCCTCGCTTCACTGCGAGAATAACGATGCGGATGAGCAGGAAGATGATGTCGAGCAAGGGTTTCCGCGCATCAAAAATGCGGTTGAACAGGAGTTTCCGCACGTGCATGCAGTGGTTGAACCGGGGTTTTCATCTGCACCCCTCGTGGTTGAGCAGGGTCTCTTACAAGGGTTAAAATGTGGTCGAGCAGGGGCTTCCACACGAGTATGACGCGGACGGACCGGAACCCCCACGCGAGAACATGGTGGTCGAACAGGGGTTCCCATCATCACGCTTACGGTCGAATCAAATGTTCCCAAATGGGCTATTTGTGATCGAGCAGGGGCCCCAACACGAATACGACGTGGACGGACGGGAGTCCGTACGCGAGATATGATGGTCGGGTCCGGGGTTCCCACATGGGCAATTTGTGGTCGCTTGGGATTACGGCGTCAGAGCAGGAGCTCCCGCATCAAGTGTTGAAAGTCGAGCATAGATTTTTCCCGTCATGTGTTTGCGGCATCATCGATAAAAACATTCAGTGCCTAAATGGAGGGGGTGAAAGTTCATAAGCTAGATGCGGTTCGCCAGCATCAAGTATCAATTCGAAGCATGACGGGGACACCAAAAACGAGATTACAGCGTTGGAATGTGTTCACGCTATCGTTTACATTAATAGGATTCAAGAAGGCGCCAATACATTGGAGTCGCGAGTCCACCTAATGACGCGCCCTCAATTCAACGTCTTTGAGGACTCTTCGGGAAGCAATTCCTACGTGATCTAAACAGAGGCCGAGGAACAGGTATGTTTGATCACCAACGAGATGATTACCACGACAAATGTAGAGCAAATGACGCGATCTCGAAGCGCTGAGCCAAAATCAACGCGTAAAGAACGATTGCATCAAAGTCATGGGAGGCTCCGCGAGAGCATGGTAACCCTGTCTACGACATTGCTCGTGAGATGCAGATGTTATTTCAGACACGATTCCAGCTGAACTTCTTGCTGATCGTGGTGCTCGCACGAGATTGATGTTGTGGCAGGTTAAAAGTATTGCGTAACACGGCAGTGGCCGTTGCCTCGAGATCAAGTCGAGGCTATCGACGAACTGATTGAAGGCCGCCGCAAGTTGGGTCATGTGCACGAAAGAACTTCGCCACATTCGAGTCCAACCTTCTGCATAAAAAGCTACGAGAGGCTGGTGTATAGTGCATGCCTTAAATCGGCTAAATGATGCCAATACGCTTGCGAAGACGCCTATTCTCAGGAAGGACATGGTGTTAAACTCCATTTCATGAAGCGATGTCTTCAAAGCCATCCATATAACTGATGGCTTCTACCAGATCCTGATGCAACAGAGCGACATACCACTCATAGCGGTGGGTACCCCGAGTGGCATGTTATGGGAATGGCTAGTGAAGCCACAAGGGTTGAAGAATGCACCAGCCATTTTCAATCGCATGGAGTCTAAGGTTTTGAGACCACTCCAGGACTTGGCGCCTTGTTACTAAGATTACATCTTTGTCCATTGTCGCGCTGATAACAACCTCAGAGATATCCAAGTTCACTTTTGACACATTAAACAGGTGTTTTAAGTCATGCGAGACAACAAATTATATTTAAATCTAAGAAAAGTGTTTTTGTTCATCGGAAATTACGGTGCTCGGTTGCTATGTGAGTAACTCGGGTTCGAGCTGATCCAGAGAAGGTGTCGTCAATCTGTTCTTGGCCAACGCTTTAGAACCGTACGGAGTTGCATCAGTGGCTCGGTTTGCCAATTACTTGCTTAAGTATGCGAAGGATCATGCCAATTCTACACAGCCTTTGTCGTCACTTTTTAAAAAAGACGCCACATTGTCGTGGCATCCCGAGCATCAAACGTCCTTCGATGCAGTGAAGAAGAGCCTGACTTCAGCGCCAGTGTTGGTCCTTCCTGACGGCTCCAAGCGATTCTACGTTGTATGCGATGCAAGTGACTTCACAATATGGTTGTGCCCTCATGCAATTTTATGATGAGGGCCGTGAACGATTCGTCAGTTTTCAGTCACGACAGATGAAAGCAGCAGAGAAGAATTATCCAGTGATAAGGAGTAGTTAGCAATGCGGTACGCATTCATCAAGTTCCGTGTGCTTCTGCTTGGAAAACGCGATCATGCATCGCTGCGCACAGCGATAAAGACTCCGCACTTGTCGCAATTGATGGCTCCGTGGCTGTCTTTTGTTTCGAGTACAACTAAATCGTGCATTATAAACCGGGTAAGACCAATAACCTTGCTGATGCTTTGTCACGACGTCCCGACTACGAACCTCGGACCGCGCTGGGTCGCCAGGCAACTAAGTACGATGACGAGAATGATCGATATATATCACTGATTTTAAGTTGAGTTACCCTCGAACTGTGCTTATTCGACGAGACAGTCGCTGCATACAAAAATTATTCCGATTACGCGGATGTTATGCTTATCTACACTCTCTCAGTGATGTTGCACTAAGAGCTCTGTCACGAACAAGCGTGGTCAAATTCAGCGATACTGTTAAGACGGTAATCTGTTCTGTACATCATCCAACACCTCGACGTTCCTCGTACGGTCATCGCCAACGACTCAGATTGGCGTGATCGGATCCTTCACAAGTATCACGATGCCCCATTTGGTGGCCACTAAGGCCGCGATAAGTTTTTCGCGGCAGTGTCTCGCGACTTCATCTGGCCCCACATGTACATGTAGGGACGCAACAAAATTCGTACATGCGCAATCTGCCAACGGGTAAAGCCATCTCCATCGTCGCAGGCTCCCCTGCAACCGTTGCCGGTAGCACCTGAATCTTGGCGTTTTGTTTTAATGGAATTTATCTTCAGACTCGCGCCCGATAATCAAGATCGAACGGGTGTCCTGTTTTTTGTCAACAGATTTAGCCAAACGACACACCTAATTCCTTTTCACGCTATGAATACCGCGGTTGCGACCGCAATGTACTTCATTGACGCTGTGTTTCGCCATCACGGCTTGCGAAATCCGCATTTTGAACTTCATCGTTCGAGCTTCTCGGGACGAAGCTGCAGATGTAAAACGCGGCCCATGCGAACACGCATGGGCAAGTCGGGTGTGTGCGTAGAGTCCTCCAAGATATTTTGCGGAGTAATTCTACTTAACAATATTAATTTCACGAGCCGAAAAGCATTTTTACCAATTGTTGAGTTCGCATTCAACAATGATGTACACGCGTCAACAGGTTTGACGCCATTTTGTGTAAATTCGGCTCGACATCCTCGAGTTCCTACCCTTCTTGGCGTCTCGTGGCTCTACTCTGGGTGGGTGTCAAGGTGAATAACAGCGATCACGTGCAGCCCATGGTATTTCGAGCGCGAATGTAGTCATTCGATCCAAGGCGAAGTCTGCTGTTTTGACTCCACGTGGCGTGATGTCCTCTTTATCTCGATGAACTGCAAAGACACTTATTACCCATCTTCGGGTACGCGTCTACCTACTGCCCACTACGCGCCAATTGAGTCGGCGACCACTTGATGAAATGGCTGTGTCGGAGTAAATCCTCAAACGTCAAGTCATCAATCGGTTTGTACGTCATGCACTTCAGTCTGCAGTGAATAAACATAAGAAGAATGCAGATAAACATGGTAGAAAATATGAGAAAGTTCCAAAAACATAATTGTGTATCATTGTCTACAGAAGGCCTAAGCGATTCAACAATTACCAACCTAGGCGCGAGTAAACTCGCGCCAAGCTTAATCGGCCTATCAGCGTTTTGAGGCGTTCGGCAACGCCTACACGTTAGATATTCCCTCATCGTTGCGACTCCACTCGACAATATACGTCGGGTGGCTAAAAACGATTATCGCCCAGCAAAGCTTCACGGGTTGATTCCGTTATCGGAGTCGGAGGCTCGTAGATTGACCTCCCTTCCTACATTGCTTGACGGGCGAATAACATCGGAAGCGGGTGCGTTCCCGTCTGTGCATGACCGAAAACTGGCGATTCAGTTCTTCGCGTTCGAGCAGCTCACGGTTCGACTGCCGGATCTTACTAACCGTCTTTTATGTAGCACGCTCTTGAGATGTCTCAGCTTTTAGCAGAGCCTCAGCAGCCTTGTTCTCCTTGTTCAGCCTCATCAGCACCCACCTGGGCAACCAGGACGTCAGCGTTACCATCGTGAGGGCCCATCACCGCTTGTGGCCAGGTTCGCTGGATTGTGGATCGTGTTGTAGGTCACGAAGACCCTCTCCCCGAAGCAGCTACGTCGGCTCACGAGACGTGCGCGGTTCTACCGCGCGCAAGTATCATAAATACTGGCTTAGGTTTCTATCCGAGCAGAACAAGTGGAAGCCGCATTCGTCACTTCTTCTCGACGTTCCAGACATTGTTCGGGCATATGAGTTAATGAAGTTGAACCACCCCAAAGCGACGACAGACGCGAATGTTCTCGTAGTTAGCAAGACGGTAAGTCGACTTAAGACATCGAGAACAGGAACTGTGTCGGGATTCACGGCGTTGATAATAATTTAATAGCGAGAACGAGAACGTCGTGTGGAATGTGTATCATCACGACTTTGAGAACGGGACCCCGACGAGTGGCGCAGAGCAGGATGGGCAGGCAAATGTGTCGCCGCCCTGCACTGAGCATTCAGCGGAGATTGACTCCGCTATCAAGAGTGGTGACGCCAGCGAGGCGACAAAAAAACGCAGTCCGCCGTTCATAAGACTGTGCACGTGCTTCCCGATCCAGGCAACACGCAGCGAGGTGTCTGTGCCATTTATCGCAAGGTGGACGTCGTAAGAGTGACACCCCTCGTTGACATGGACATAGCAGACTCAGTGTTCATTCCAAGCGCTCTCGCATAATTTTTCGCGTACAGTATCAATTAAATGATCAGCTTTTTCTATCCTCGAGCATTCGATTAAATCGCCGGATAAATGCGCACCAGGAACTTCGGAAAAAGTATCGTATGCATTAATCTCAAGACTCTTTACGCGGAAAGCCACCGAAAACGCCAAAAGTAGTCCTGCATCGTTGTAAGCGAATCCGGATGTGAGCTCCAAAGAAGTCGAACAGCTCCCGAATGATGAGTTGTTGGCTCATCACCTGGATGGTTTCTCTTTCGCTGATGGTTCTCTGGAATGCTGTGGTGTTGTGGGTCGTGCGCTATGTCATCCTGGCTTCGGTCGTAACTTTAGAGTCATGACAATTGAGCACTTACGGTTAGTGAGGTCTTTTTTAGAAGGGCGTGATGTATTGAGCCACATTACCGGAATATTAGAAATTAAAATAAACAATAACATTTGCAGGCAGGTGCTATGCCCGAATCACGGGTACAGCGTTGAAGTTTAATATTGATCCATTATAAGGGGTCTAAAGACCCAATATGGGCTAATAATAAATTAATTGAGATCAAGTTGTGCCCAAAAAACGGGAACACGATCTTACTTAGTACGGTTAAAACAATTCGTAACGATTTAATTAGTTTCCAATTTTACTTGATATCAATCACTTAGGCTGAAAGCTTTCTCAACCGTTTCGTCTAAGCTGTAAGGACGTTTACCCCCGTTTTATAGTAGCTTTAGTATTCCTACCCAAGACCCGTTTTTCTGAGCGTGTCATAAAAATGAGCCTCTCCGACCATAAATTGGAGGTAGCAGAACACTTGGTGCAGGAGCTTGACAAGCAAGCCCGGGCCAGGCTTATAAGCAGTCTACCTGAGCAATTTGTAAATTAGTTGGAGCAGTTTGAGATATTGTGCTCGGACAGCGAAGGGCCGCGTCCGAGGCACACAGCCAATCTGCGATAGAGTCCGTCATTAAGACTCAGGATAGGCTTAGGCGTGGGCAGGCTCAGAGCGAGGCTCTCAATAGGACGGATGTAATGCTTTCCGCCTGGCCACATCAGCCGAGGCCCAATCAGATGTCGAGGACGACACCCCGATGGTGTCATACGCCATGTTTATAAGCCTCAAAGTGGCTTACTCGGCGCTTGTGACGAACGGTAAGATGTTCCCCACATAGCCGATCTTTTAGACAAATATTCGTACCATGTATCAGCCGCCGAAAAACAAAGTAATGCTTCAGACGCGCATTTTGGAGGGTGACAGGTGAAGCGATTCCTGCAAGAAGATGTGCAGGATGGCGCGCTCGCTGTTGGCGTGCATTAGTATGGGTACAATATTGGAACACAAAGGTGCTCACATTCATGAACGGACTGCGGCACGGCCAATCTCGACACGCTCTTTTTAGAAAGGTGCCATCGACGATGGAAGAGGCCATTAAACTAGCCTTAGTTTAGGAAAAATTCTTTAACAGTGCCTCGGAGACAACTTGGTACAAGCTGTCGGCCGTTAGGTTGGATGCCTCTCCTATGGAGTTGGACAATGCAGACGTAGTCTGCTATAAGTGCGGCAAGCGCGGCCAAGTGATTGCTCGCTGCTATGCCAGAGTTTTTGCTGGTGCTAAAGCCGCCCGGCAAGAGGACTCCCTACTCGTAAAGTGATGGCAAGAACCAGTGTGCAAGACGCGTGAGTTCTGCATCGACCACAGAGGGTTTGAGAAATGCAAGAACGCAGTAGAAGCGGGATGTCCAACTGAAGCGGACTCTAAAACTACCCCTTAGTATAGAGTTTTCAAAGAAATGGGTAGCATAGTCCCTGAGGTGACGAAATTTCGGTC
>NC_090615.1:853413-862264 GCF_004359215.1 Bremia lactucae | reverse complement strand
TACTATCAGGTACTCATGAGAGAGTCCGATGTAGCCAAAACGGCAGTAAGCACCCCAAGCGGTATGCTTTGGGAGTGGCTTGTGATGCCCCAAGGTTTGAAAAACGCACCAGCGACATTCAACCGAGTGGTGGCTCACGTGATGCGTCAGCACCGTGCCTACGCGCCTCATTACTTTGACGATGTATTCGTGCATAGTAGGGCCGAGGACGGGCTGAGCGCAATAGAGTCGCACAAGCGTCATTTAGACGCTGTGTTGCAGACTTTAAAGGACGCCCAATTGTACGTCAACTTGCAAAAGTGCGTCATAGGGGTCCCTGAGATACCTGTACTGGGCTGCATCGTTGGTACACATGGTGTACGAGCAGACCCAGACAAGGTAAAATCAGTAAAGGAATGGCCAATCCCACGGCATGTGAAGGATTTGCGCCAATTCCTAGGGCTCGCTAATTACTTGCATAAGTATAGCAAGAATTATGCGGAGCAAACTAAACCATTATCTGATCTCCTTAAAAAGGACACAGAATGGATTTGGTAAAAAGAACAAGAAGATGCGTTAACATCAGTGAAGCAATCTCTTGTACAGGCACCAGTCTTGGCATTGCCAGACGCGGATAAGCCTTTTAGCGTCGTCTGCGTTGCAAGTAATTTTGCAATCGGCAGCGCGCTCATGCAGAAGGATGTCGACGGTGTTGACCGTGTTATCTCTTATCAGTGGCGGCTATCAAAAGTCGCGGAACAGAATTACACTTTGCATGACAAAGAGCTACTTCAATAAAGCATGCTCTTGTCAAATTTCGTGTGCACCTATTAAGCACTGAACCAGTTGTGGTTTATACGGATCACGCATCACTGCGGACCGCAATTAACTCACCGCATCTCTCGCCTAGAATGGCATGATGGTTCACATTCTTTTCTGAATTTAATTTCAAAGTTAAATAAAAGCCGGGTAAGTCGAATGTCTTGGCTGACGCTTTATCACGCAGACCAGACTTCGAGATTAGACACCAAGAAAGTGTTTCTAGTGGGAAAGCACAATTTCAGCCGTCGACGTTGGCAGCCATGAAAGCATACCACGTGACGAGCTCATTGGCCTCTGAGAAAAAAGAGAGCTACAGTCAGGACGACCACTGTCGCCTGCTGTTGGATCACTTGGGTGGACGAAAGGTATCCCTTTCGTCGCACCTGAAAACTAAGCTAAATCGCTTTAGCTATAGCGATGGCCTGTTATGGCAACAGCTGTCACCTTGTGATCCCTTGAGAATCTATGTGCTTCATGACACAGATCTCAAGCTGATGATCCTTCACGAGCTCCATGATGCGCCATCTAGTGGGCATCTGGGCCGTGAAAAGACATTTTTACGAGTGTCATAGGAATTTTGGTGGCCCCATCTATATAGATGGGTGGCCAACTATATTCGCTCTTGCGAACAGTGTCAGCGCATTAAGCCTGCACCGTCCAGCAGTGCGCCACTGAAGCCGCTACCGATTCCAACGGATTGTTGGAAGTCAGTAAGTCTGGACTTCATGTTTGACATGCCGCCCAACCATAAGGGTCGGATTGGGATAGTCGTCTTTGTAGACAGACTGAGCAAGATGGTGCATTTAGCACCATGTAAGACATCGATCATATGCAAAGAGGCAGCTCGCTTGTTCCTAAAAACATGTTTACTACACGGGATGCCCGAGTCCATAGAATCGGACCGGGATCCACGTCTTACGTCTGGTTTTTGGCGACATGTGTTCGAGCTGCGCCAACTCAATACCTAAGTAGCTTAGCTAAATTGCTCACTATCCTATACGCCTCGCACGAGGAGAGTCATGGATTTGTCATGGGCTGAATAATCGGATCTACTGAGGGTGAGTGACATCGAATTTTGTCCACTTTTCTTAAGCCATCACTAAGCTTTCCAACTCGCACTGCTCTTACATAATGATTATGTGAGTACGAAGCCTTTATTAGCAGCAAAACATATCAAAATACTCTTTTGGCGACGTATTTGGCTACTGTTCAGTTTTTTTTTTCGGTACGAATATTTAATAGCAGTAGACAAGTTTAATTATGGTGGTACGATTATTAGTCTTTTACCAAACAAGATTGTTGCCATAAAAACATTAAGTATAAAGTAATAAATTGCAGCTTATTGTAAAATAGTTTCATTACTTTTGGTGTACAAGATAATAAATTGCAGCTTATAGTGAGATACTTTATTTACTTTCTGTAGTGACATTTCACGTGCCTACAGGCGCAGTATCAAAAGCATTAGTCGTGATATATGCAACATGAAAACGCACACTGGCGGCAAAATTAGGTGGAACAAGTTGAAAGTTATCCCATACCTCTTTATTGGCACCAACACAATGTATTGGCAGCCGCCCGGAAAGAACCTCGCATACTTCTTGATAGCGGACAAATCGAATGAGTGTCTGACTGATTTGGTAACTTGAATCAATATAATCGTGCAAGGCTGCCCATCTCTTTTCAGCTTTGCGACACTATCAATCGACTTCAAACAACGAAACGAAGGATACCAATAATCGTCATTCGAAGTCGCAAACTTTTTCATCACGTCATCGCATTCTGCTGCACTAATTCCATCGTTGCAGCACGACTTGGCTAAGATTTCCAACGCAATTTAAGTATGTTGACCTTCTTCCTCTTGATTGTATTTCCTAACTTGCAACTCAATCCTTTTTCAGCTCTCACTAGTGTATGCACGTAGTTTTCAGATGCAATGCCCATATACACCACATCTCCAAGCATGCGGCCCCCAATCACAGCTTCTCGTGGAATGATGCTTCACAACCTTGCTAGGTTGCAATAACGCATGTTTGGAGGTGATCTGACATCTTCACTATGAAGAAGCAGCATTTTTCTCCAAATTACAGTGATTGTTTGCTTGCATACTCGTCATCCGTAAGCGATCAACTTGATTTAACGATGTAGGTGCATACCCCGTATTGAGAATTATTGCATCACTTGGACCGAGCGGACGGATGGCATTGTCAATCTTGATCTTCGCGACCTCTTTCCCGAGTAATAAATGTCGCAAACTTCCACTTGAAAAGAAGTACCTGTCATTTCTATCGCGTTTTGACCACCTACGATGCTTGCCTTATCACAAACGGCTTAGAGCTTAGCAGATGAACTCTGAATTTGACAAGAGCATACTTCATTGCAAGTGACTCTTTGTCGTAAACTCAGTATTTTCTTTTCCACAGCTTTAACTGTCTAGACTCGAACGGTATCCTTTTAAGGAGATTAGATAATTAAATCAAAAGTGTATGCAAATAACAAATTCCAATGAATAAGCTAGCCTAGCCATGTCAGCTAATTTTCGCTATTTTTGTGTAAATGATGGCGAGACTCAACCACTTGCGCAAATCCTTTTGGATTTTAGGAACCGGCCAATCTACTATGGCTTTTACCTTAGTGGGATCCGCTCTAAGGCCTCGCTTCCCAGAGAAGCACCGTAAGAATGAAACTTCTTTTGCGCCGAAAATGCATTTAGATGCATAAGCATACAATTTATATGTGCGCATACACTCGAGCACTGCTCGCAAATGGTCTAAGTGGTTTTCCACATCCGACCGACCCTGCTCCGCACGACAATGGACAAAAAATGTCATCAATAAAGTCTGCGCGTAACCTCGATGAGGGCGAAAAAGTTGCATCACTAAACGATTACATGTTGACAGGGCGTTGGAATGCCCTTGTGGTATAACCCAACCAATTCTATAGCATATTACGTGGGGTGCTAATTGCTGTAAGCGGGATATCGCTAGCTCGCATGAGCAGTTGTTAATAACCACCGACTAAGTCAAGTGCACTGTTCATTGTATATCCCACCATATTGGTCTGAACAACATCCTTTCTAGGAATGAGGGTTTGTGCTGGTATAGCGACAGCATTAAGCTTATTGTAAGCATGTACAATGCGCATTTACCATCTGCCTTTTTGACACAAAATGTCGGTGTCGAATAAGGAGGTTTTGTTTCTCGTACCATTCCCGCGTCGTGCTTAGCACGGAAGAAATCGTCAATGACGTCACACTGTTCCTATGATAAAGGCCACTTTCGTGTGACATAGTATTTGGTTTCAGGAACCAAGTCAATTTCATAACGGACACCTCTATCCGTAGGTAAAATAGACGGTGGATTGGAATATACGACCTCTTGGAATTCCTTAATCAAGGAATAAAATACATTCATCGGATCGTTAAGAATCGATGATCCAATATGCGCACTAAGCGAAGCTTTTGTGTCCTCAAGGACAGCTTCGTCTAGAAGTGACGATGAGTTTATCTCAATCATTGGTCGAATGACCACCATCTCAGATAAGCTACCAGCCTTTAAAAGGCTCGACTGCCGTGTCGTCTGGTTTTAAAAAAGCATGTAACGAAGGAATAAGGAATTGCGACAAGGCTAAAGTCTCCCTCGATGTCACCGGTTACACCATTTACAAGCGTATGTAATTGCTCGCTCGTATCGCTTTGTTAGGGTATAAACGCTACGCGTCTTTCATGTCTTGGAGTAAAGACAATACGCCTCTTAGAGGCCGGGACATTCACGTCCCCACATTTTACAGCCTGTATTGGTTCTAAACCAGAGCTGGTGTCTAATTCGACATGCAACATGGAGTTAGGCAACTCAACTTCCTTGCCCAGCGACCGTTTACGTGTCACTTCGCGTGCATAGAAGGGCTTAACCCGAACTGCCCTGGCGAACAGCCAATAGTATCACTATTGACAACTCAGTATGGGGCCACATCGGCCGACAACACTCGGTGGACTTATACGTGCCACTTCACGTATCTCAGGGATATTACACCTGATGATTTTTTTTTTAAATAATTTTTTTTTTATTAAATTTTTTAAAATGATTTTTTTTTTAAATTTAAAGCATTATTTAAATTAATAGGGCAGCTATTAAAGCAATGTTAATTAATAGAATTAGTGATTTAATTTTATTATTAGGTGTATTAACAATTTTTTAAGTGTAGCTTCAAAAGCATTTTACAAAATTTGTAAATAATAATGAATAGAAATATAATTGATTTTTAATCATTATTATTTACAAATTTTGTAAATGCTTTTGAAGCTACACTCCAACTGGAAACCAATAAAGATGAGTTTTTAAAACAAGTGGAAGATAAGACGGGTGCGAATTTAAAAAAAAAATAAAAAATATTAGGAATCGGTATATTAATACAAATTGCTTTCGTATCATTTGAACCTTTTAAGAATTAATGATCGATAGATTTAATGATAATATTGAAGGTTTTACAAAAAAAAAAATATACGATCCTAACCGTTCAGCTAATATCGCTTAAATAGAAAAAAGTTCTAAATATTATGGAAAAGGTCAAATTAATAGTAAACTAGAAAGTAGAGTTGAAGTTAAAGCTCCCGGTATTATGCCTAGAGAAAGTGTTAAAGAACAATTAATACAAATAATAGATGATAAATACGCTAAAATACGATTAAATTCTGGAGAATTGATGATAACTCGGCCTTAGGCCTACAATTATTTCAGCATTCAGTGACTCGACGGAGTAAGTGCCATCCTACCCCTTTTTCTTAACCGAGCTCAATTTTTTTGCTGACAACATTGGAGTATATTAGCTCAGACATTACAATGTCTAAATCGTATATTAGCTCAGACATTACAATGTCTAAATCACTGACAAACTCAGTCAATGATCCGCGCCGATAGCGTTTTTGTTGCCTGCAAAGGTGGGTTCATGACTGTCCGAAACTTTGCTAGCAAATTCGCGCGTGGCGCCTAAGGTCTTTGACCTCCGACCGATCCATGGCTCATGACGTTCAAGCCAGGCCATACCAAGGATGAGATCACATCTAGATACTAAATGAAGGACGAGACAGCGTTGAATACTGTCAAAGACCAGAAACTTTATACCTAAGTTCAATAGAATTTTTGGGAACAGTGACACGAGACCCAGTCGCTAAGCGAAAAGTGATTGTATCACCTTAATGCGCCTTTAAGCGCCTTTACGTATTGTTAATTTCGTCACGGGAAAATGTCGAACATAATTGCAAGACGCTCCTGAGTCAATTAAAAAAATTGGCCATGGCTTATCAAAGCCATTCGCAATCGATTGAGGGACTTACAAGCCAGGCTCGAGCCAAATCGGGCCAAGTCCTGTTTACTCTCACCCCCTCAAGGTTCAACAGAGCCTACGTCTTCCCCAGTAGGGCGCCCCACTCCTACTGGGTATCGACGTTTTTTCCGCACCGTTTCAGATTTCTGGTATATGTTGGAATCCGTGCTATTTCGAGCTTTACGCGTATTGCGTAAGGGACAGGCCGGATATAAATGTTTCGTGCTTCCGCACATATAACATCTACGGATATTTTTATGCAGTCCTACAGCATGAAGCGCCTCTGATTCTTCCTCAACGAGGCTTAGATCCATGGGTTCCGGTCTTTAAGACGGTACCCATATGCTCGAAGAGCTTGTAAGGTGAACAGGCGTGCTAACACGAGCAAACTTAAAGTCGAATTCAGCGCGTAGAGCTATAAAAATGCTTCTCTGAAATTAGTAGGATAGGAACGGAACAATTTCGTCCGGGCAACGTTCTCATTGAGATCTTCCATGAAGAACGTTACGACAATAGCCTCTTGCACCGGGTCTTGATGCATCGAGGCAATGAGAGTTCTGAGCTCCTGGACATAGTTTCTTAGGGTGTGTTTACCCTGACGAGTCGCTATGAGCCGTGATCGCATACGAACAGCCGGATTAGGTGGTGCAAACATGCTAGTCATTTGCTGTTTTCAGCGATTTCATGAGGGAAAAGCGTTGTTTATGGATGTGCTGTACGAGAGTGCCCATTCAATGGCTTTACGTTCGAGCTTGGATTTGGTCATAACCACTTTTTTTTCTTTCTGTTAATACCAGGGCAAAGTCTTTGTACATCCTCATCTGCTTGAACCAAAAAGGCAGGTTTTCTCCCTCTTTACTCTAAGTTGTCGTAACATACACAGCAAGAGAAGACCCTTAGACTCCAGATCAGGTACTAAAATCTACCAAGTTGGCATAGCTGCCGCCAAGTGGTCCTGAACCTATTCAATAATTGAGGATTCGTATTGCATAAAGGCTTCAAGCCTTGCATCCAAAATCTCTGGTCCCTGGGTTATGATGAACTCAATATGTTCTAGCCCAAACAAGGTTTCGAGCCTCTTAAACGCTGTGCAGTTCGCTCTAAAAATTCTGGAAACGTTTCCATTTCAGCAGAGGCTTAACATTATTGGGACTCAGGCGTAGATTGACCACGAGTGGATCCAGGTGTAGCGGAGGTACCTCGCTCCTTAAGCCAGAGGAAGACTTATAGATTTAAATAGTCTCATAGTTCTACAAACTAGTTGGTTATAACAACTCAAGGAGTCGTACAAGCTAGTATAGCTTAGTGAATCCTAGTTCAAGGGATTCAGCGGCTCGAAGAATCAAGTGCTCGAGAGTATATACCTTAGATAGGCTTCTATATCTCACAGATCAATGCGCAAGCCTAAGGAAGGCACTAGATGCTCTAAGTCCTAAAGGGGAACTGAATTCTTATTAATTATTTAAATCTAAAACCTTGCCCTAGCTAAATTAAAATAGACTTCGCTACCACATATGTTACCCATAATAAATGGGATTTTAGTTATTAAATATTCAGAACAGAATAAAAGAATTTTACACATAAAGTAAATGTACCGCAACAACGGTTCACTGATAGAAGTGTGCCCCGTTACAGGTGGCCTCTGTTATGTCGACTGCAATCGATAAGATTTTTCGATGACAGGCAAATTGACATCAGTCAAATAAATATGCTTGCTGGGACTCGATAATTTACAAAAAGTGGCTTAGAGCTCGCTCTCGCTTAGGACAATCATGTTTGGCAAATTTATTCCTCTTTCGTTTTGCGTTCATGTCGTACAAATGTTTCGGATTTTGTGTTGAAGAAATGTCAAAGAAAAAATCCCCGCTGAAGAATCGCTAAGATTATATTATAAAGTCAGAATGCGTGTGTACAAGCCATTCGCTTCTACACACGCATTCTGACTATGTAATATTATCTTTATCAACATTTAGTAAGTCACGTGGTGCGTCGATTTAGTAATTTAGGTGCGTCAATTTCGTAATTCCCTAAAATTAGAAAATCGGTTTAGCCACATATTCGGTATGTAACGGGGTGTATCGTTACATGAAATTAACACTTAAAGGTTGTTAATTAATATATTATCTAAAAGGTAGATAATATTTGGAGGATATTACTTTATTTAGTAATGTCCTGAATTCTTATCCATAAATAGGTATAGACCATTATGTCTATTTTTTCCGCAGACTAATCAGCTGTAGAAGTAATCAAAGAGAGTTACAAGATAAGATAGATAAGAATTCATTTACATGTTTAGTATTAGTTTATAGTTAAGTCAACATTTACAAAGATAGATTAAGAGACACTTAACTATATTAATACAGTTTTCATTTTACCCACTTAAGTTAACTTGTCTTAAGAGAAGTCTTCCTCTCTACGTACAGTGTACGTCACCTAACGAAAGGCACCACTCACAACTGAAGCAGTGTGAAGTGGACTTGTACTGAAACAGTACAAGTAGCAGTGCCCCGTTACATGATTAGTCTGCGGAATAAATAGATATAATGGTCTATATCAATTTACAATCTTTAAGTGTTAATTTCATGTAACGATACACCCCGTTACACATAATGTGAATTACATTCAACCGAAGCGTGGAGCACTTACATCTGGATGCGCAAGACCAGAGATATTCACAATGTCATTTCGATAATAATTAGCTGTACAAGTGAGTACATCACATCTAATATGA
>NC_090615.1:846710-853135 GCF_004359215.1 Bremia lactucae | reverse complement strand
GAAGTCTTCCTCTGCACGTACAGTGTACGTCACCTAACGAAAGGCACCACTCACAACTGAAGCAGTGTGAAGTGGACTTGTACTGAAACAGTACAAGTAGCAGTGCCCCGTTTCACGGTACCCGTGTGTTTGTTGATATTAGATAAAAACTACAGAATATTAACAGCATATACTATTTCCATCCCTAAATTATACTAGAGAAACTGGAGTAACGACACCCCTTAATTATCACCTCTGTATTGATGAGAGTAATGTAATTAAAATTACTTTTTGACAATTTATATTGAAAAGCTCTTATTGCAAGACTTTACAGCTACAATAGCTCGAACGGCCTGTAAAAGGGCTTAAAAATATGCGTATTTTTTGTAAGAGAGCAAGATGCATATTAACAACTACTTACGTACAACAGCTGACAAAAGCTGAAATACACAAGAATTGTGGTATGCTTGCGTCCGTGGGGGTACAATGCAAAACGCCGCAAAGATTCGCGTGTTGGCAAGGTAAGCAATGCACTTCCGCAGAAATTGATAGAAGCAAAAGCAAATTATATCTATATTAGCGTAAGGTCCCTAAGACTAATTAATTCGCATGCACAAGAGAGCCCCTTTCGATCCTTTTCGTCTATTTTCAACGCATCTTCTCGCTCATTCTCGGCTTGCTGCCCTTTCTTGTCGCTTTTATGACTTGCTACTCACGTGTGGACACTCTTAGCCTTTCCCACCTGTTAAAAACATACACATTCTAACACCGCCATGTGTAATGGGGTGTCCCGTTAGATAAATACTATTTTCTACAAAGGAAATATTTAATAGTAAAACCTGTGACAGAAATTAACTAAACAGTGTACACAATTATTATCTTTCATTAGTTTTGGCCTAATAGTTTCAATATTATTAAATTTTAAAATATTGACGCAATAAGACATTAGCTCTATTGATTGATTGTTTAAGCTTAATAAACCCCGCCAATCGTTAAAGACACGATAAAGCGTCGCGCAAGAAGGTGCACTGCATATTTGATTTTTAATGTATCATGGCCAGTAGATAGAAGATCGTTACAAGAGAAATTTAATAAATGAATATGGTTTATAATTCTCCCTTATTCTTAAGTCGTTGATTTTACCTTTAGTAGCTAAGATTTCTTAGCTACTTAGAACCTCCCCCTGCCCGTCGTTTACGTGAAGTAGTCGAGACACCCACCTTGACTGTAATCAGTGCAGGTTGACTAGTACTGTTTGCAGTGCTAGCAAAAGGTGCTCCATTACACTTGTTGCACTTCGTAGTGCATCTAGAGGCCTTCGCACGGTCCATTCAACTTGGATATGTCAGGTGATAAAGGAGTAAGCTCTCAAGCCCCTAAAGACGACTTATAGGCAACAGGTGAAATGTTCACTCACTTGAGTGACCTTGATTGGAGGGTGATCGAACGGATGAGTTTGGTCGAAGGCGGGCCAGCCATAAGCGCCATGTTTTTTGCGTTAAAAAGAGACTAGTAGGGGTCGATTGTTTAGCTTAGTGTTTCTAGCACTGGGCATGAGCCCTACACGCTGGTCCGTCTTTTGACAACAATTGTATTTTTACACATGTTTGTAACTTTAAAAGCGAGGGTTCTCGCTCTCTACATACGAGGCCCATGGGGTTTGGACCTTCGTTTTCTTGTTGTCTTGAAGAACGACAAGCACCCGAGTGGACAAATGACTGTTTCGGCGAAAGTCTTTCTACTCCGCTACAGAGATAGCTTGATCTAGCGTCTCTAATCTGAGCTGGAGCATGTGGGTCTTGCCACGACCATCTGCAAGACCCTTGACGAAAATAGTTGCCTGTGTTTGCTCATCAATTGGATGAATATCGATAAAACTTCCTCAGTATAATGAATGCTGAGCATTGGTGTGAAGGTCTCGCTTCCCTGTTTCAAATCTAAAATCCCTACTCGAGCCCTACATGCGGCACAAGGCGGCTCAAAGGTATGACTGAGCCTAATCTTAAAGACCTCATGCGACTTAGCATATATTAGTCGTTAAGCTTTAGCCGTAAGGCCCAAGATTTGGCACCTCAATAGCACATCGGTTACACATACAACGCCAGTGTTGCGCATATAATCAGCATCTGATGAAGCGCCTGTAAGATTACAGCAATGTAGCTGTATGCCGTTTTCAAGGTGGCGAAAGCGAAGTAACTTGCCAGTGCCTTGTTCGATTTTGGTCGCTTTCCGATTAAAAATTGATTGGCGCGCATCATGAGTTGTCGAAAGACATGATCAAAAACATCTCGGGTGGAAATATGCGAGCTCTCTCATCGGGTCAAAGTAGCGCGAAGCATCTGGTTGACGATGTAACTCGTGAGGTCGATCCGAATATTGCAGAGGTTCTCATTACGCATCATGGAAGTACGTGGGATAAACAAATTGATCGCATACGGATGACGGGAATTCGAGCAAACGATCACCGTGACTTGGACAAGTATATGAATTCCGACCATTAGGTTTCTGAGGTCACCTCTGAATATGCGTTAAGAAAACCGGGCAAAAGAGCCGGGGTGTCATCGATAAAAAATGGTATTGTGAAGCCAACTTATTACGAAGAATTGCGGTCCAAAGGCCGCATGCTTAGAGATGGGTTGTTGATGGGTATTGGATTTGAGAACTACGTGCATACACTGGCGAGGGATGGAAAAAAGATTGAGATGCAACTGAGGGAATACAACCGAGTGAAAGAGAGTCAGCATACCTATATTGTAGGCGGGCACGTCGTAATACGACCACGCTCTACTTAGACACACACCCTAGCACAGCGAGGAAGCGGTTTGACAAGCTTCTCTTGCGTGCAATGAGGTAGTTGCGGTGGGTGCGTTAGCGACCTCACCCAACGCACTAAGTGCTCTGGTAAAGTGTCGTCACGGGAGCGGTAATCCGTCTCCTCATGCGCACTTACCAAGTAGAGTAGTTTTCGGGTTGATTTCTATTTAATCGAATTAAATATAAATACCTATTTTTACCAGTCAAAATGTCATCTCTATAGATAACACTTAATATGTATTGCGAGCATAAATTTCTAGATATCTCGCGTAATGGATGACGCTAGCCGTCATTACGGATAACGCTGGGCGTCATCCCTCCTAATGTGAATGCACCCATGTGCATCACATACACAAGGGTTGGCTCACAAATGTAAACCACAGCCGAGTGCTGGGCTAATTACTCCAATTAAGTAATTGACCATCCCGTTGAGTACACCAAGGGTACTTAACGGGGACTGTGTAACATAAGGGCAACTTTATCCCGTTACATATATTGCGCTGGAAATCTTAGCCAAGTCGTGCTGCAACGATGGAATTAGTGCAGCAGAATGCGATGACCTGATGAAAAAGTTTGCGACTTCGAATGACGATTATTGGTATCCTTCGTTTCGTTGTTTGAAGTCGATTAATAGTGTCGCAAAGCTGAAAAGAGATGGGCAGCCTTGCACGATTATATTGATTCAAGTTACCAAATCAGTCAGACACTCATTCGATTTGTCCGCCAGTGTGCGTTTTCATGTTGCATATATCACGACTAATGCTTTTGATACTGCGCCTGTAGGCACGTGAAATGTCACTACAGAAAGTAATGAAAGTATCTCACTACAAGCTGCAATTTATTATTTTATACTTAATGTTTTTATGGTAATAATCTTGTTTGGAGAAATACTGGTAATCGTACCACCATAATTTAGCTTTTCAACTACTATAAATATTCGTACCGAAAGAAAGACTGAACAGCAGCCAAAAAAGTCACTATACAAGCATGACAGCATTGCCGTCGGCAATCATGATGCGGAATCTATTCTAATTAGATCATGAATTAAGCGAGTTTATTGATTTAAGGTATAAAAATTGCCTTAAGTCTCAAATTTGTAAGACAAACAGAAAATATATAATTATTAAATTGTAGCGTTTTTAGTGCTTGGCGCCATTTCTGGATCAACATCATGAACTATGGCGGCGGCTATGAGGCGTATGGGAACGACGACTACAGTGGCAACGGGGGTGGCTTTATGTCTAGTGAGCCGTCTGGAAGCCAGCAAACACCTACTAAACGCAGTAATGGTGCCTAGAGTATTTGCCCTGTCACAATCAAGCAGCTACAGTAGCTTCATGCGAGTGACGACGACGCGCTTCGCCTAGACGGTCAGGAACTGTCCACCGTGCGGCTCGTGGGTTTATTAACTGGCTCCATGCCACAATCCACAAGCGTGCGTTTCCGATTCGACGACGGCTCGGGATCTTTTGATTGCCAGTACTTTGTCAGTGCTGGCAAATACGCTAGCGACCTACGAGAAGGCATCTAGGTGCGTGTTGTGAGCAATTTGCGAAGTTTCCAGGGCAAATCGAGTTTCACGTGCTTTAGCGTGAGTTCGCTGCAGGATTTGACGAGCTCACGCATCATCTTTTAGAAGCAATTTACGTGCATTGCTACAATACCAAGGGGTCCTTTTGCAAGGTTGACGTCGCAATTACGTCGTTTGATGCGTCCACAAAGGCGGTGAATCAATGGAATCTGCTAAGCACGGGAGGGTACGGAGATAGCTTTTGTTACGGGCTCCTGGACTCGACGTTCTCAAAGGAGCAACAAGCCATTTTAGACGTCTTGGCGACGTGCACGAATGATTGCGGTTTTAAGGTGGGCCACATTTTTGCCACTTTGCGAGGGCACCAACTTCGATGGTGGGTCACGTCTACTCTACGATTGATGAAGACCATTTCAAGTGCACAGCTTAACGCAAGGACGAAAGGCAAGGATTTTTTTGTTAATCACGGTCTCTTTAATTATTGGTTCTTATGCTTGGAATGTGCTTCTTCGATATGAAAGGTATATAAGTCTCCTTCAAGGAATGAATGTTTTATCAAACCAACGGCGAAGGGCTTTAGTGCCTCGCATTTGCTAACTTGGCAACTCCGTTGAGCTGCTGCTACCGACGCTGGCCGTGTACTTTTATGAAATTTCAACGCAGGACAAGCGTAGAAAAGCGTCGGTGCTCTTGGTGAAACGGGGTTTATCGTGACATGAAATTAATACTTAAAGGTTGTTAATTAATATATTATCTTAAAGGTAAATAATATTTGGAGGATATTACTTTATATAGTAATATTCAGTATTCTTATCCATAAATAGGTATAGACCATAATACCTATTTATTCCGCGGAATAATCAGCTGTATGAGTAATTAAAGAGAGAGTTACAGATAAGATAGAGAAGAGAATTCATTTACATGTTTAGTATTAGATTATAATTGAGTTAGCATTTACAAAGATAGAACAAGGTACACTTAATCATATTTAATACAGTTTTCATTTTACCCTCTTAAAGCTTGTTGCCTTAAGAGAAGTCTTCCTCTGCACGTACTAATGTACGTGAAATAACGTGAGGCACCACTCGCAACTGAAGCAGTGCGAAGTGGACTTGTACTGAAGCAGTACAAGTCGAAGTGCCCCGTTACACCTGGTAGCACTTTGTAGTCCGTCCAAGGACCAAAGTTCCCACTTTTAACATGGACATGTAAGATGATAATGGGAATACGCTACACGTTTCCCCTAAAAGCTACTCATTTCTAAGTGATATAGAAAGGAGTGCGGTTGAACGAATGAGTTCGACCGTAGGAAACGATGCAATCCAGGCATTGCTGTCCAACTTAGACAGAGATGCCCTCCATTCAACTAGCGCCAAGTTCATACAACATGAACTTGACGAGATGAAGGAAAAGGTAGCCTTGCTGAATCAGCAAGGCTCTCAACAGGCAGAACTGTTGAGGTTAAAACAGGTACAGACCCCTGTACCTGGAATGACGCAAACGCGTCGTCCCAAAACTTAAAAGATTGACATCTCTCAGTATAGGAGTCGAAGAAGACTCCCTTTTGAGATGGTTTGTCGAATTAGACGATGCCATAAGGGCACGTCACATTATCGACGAGCAAATGCAAATCGCATTCGCTCAATCAATTTTGGCAGGTCGTGCCAAAACTTGGGCATTGGGCCTTAAGTTGCGCGACCCATACGTCTTTGGGTCGCTAGAGGCTTTTAAAACCCGACTCAAACAGACGTTTGAGCCACCAAGGGCTGAGTTCAGAGCTCGTTCAGAGCTTCTGAAACTTAAGCAAGGCAAGCGTGATGTGCACGCATATGCCCAGCACATACGACTCTTAGCAAGTTGTATAACAAATAACCCAGTTCATGAACACACGCTGGTTACGGTGCTCATGCAAGGTCCAACGGATTGTTCCGTAAAGACCCACCTGTTCCGCTTGGAACTGGATACGTTTGAAGAAGCAATATCCGTTGCAGAACAGGAGGACTTTAGCTTGACACAGGCTCAAGCTAGTTCGTCATCATATCGTCCTCCAAGACGACACGAGTTAGGAGGTCCAGAACCCATGGACCTTTCTTACGTCGAA
>NC_090615.1:838890-846610 GCF_004359215.1 Bremia lactucae | reverse complement strand
CAACATATTTGTTACACATCTGTTGAATGTTGCAGGGGCGTTACTAAGCCCCTGAGGCATCACTAGCCATTCCCAGAGCATCCCACTGTGAGTGCTCACTGCTGTGTACAGGACGTCCCGTTCACGCATAAGGATTTGATAGAACCCATCCATCAGATCCATGGACGAAAAGATCGTACTCTTAGACATATTATCTATGATTATGTCTTTTCTAGGTATCGGCGTTTGAGCCGGCACTGTTGCAGCATTCAGTTTGTTGAATGCGTGCACTATCCGCCACCCTCCTGTGGCCTTTCGCACAAAGAAGGTCGATGAGCTTTGTGGGGAGGTTGACTCCCTCACATGGCCCGCTTTTGTCTCGATCGGTAAAGAATTTATCGATGGCAAGTACTTGTTCACGAGGCAGTGGCCACTGCTTCATGACACAGTACTTCGAGCCCGGTTTGAGCTCAATCTCATGTCGAGTACCTTTATCTTTAGGCAACTCGCATGGAACTGCTTCAGAGAATTCATCCCTGAACTCTATTAAATCCTCGTAAAGAGGATTTATTGACTCCCAAGATTGAGTACTGTAGATTTCAATCCGAGTCTTCACGTCGAGGACACTTTCGTCCATCGATGAGCTGCTGAGAACCCGTTCGTTTTCTGCAAAAATTACCGCTGACCGATCGTCGGTTACGTAAACGTCCTCTGTGACGAGTACGCAGATCTGGTTGATTTTACCACAATGGAGATCTCTCAAGAACCGCTTAGGTTCTAGGGTTGGTTATTGAGTTATCTCCGAAGTTAACTTCGGAGGCGCATACGGATCAAGAGTAGAAGCACCTACGCTCGAACCGTCATTAACCAAGACATTTAATGTCTCGGTTTCTTCCTGGGATTTATCCACAGGCTGCCGAGGGCTTACTCCCTCGGATCTAGAAGTCTAGTAACTTCCACTATTTGAGGAGATTCCTCCTCAAGTACGTGGGGACCTCTTCCCTCAACGTCTTCCGAATGTGATTGCGCTACACAGTCGGGTCCACTACCGTCGTACTCTCTACTCGACCTTGGATCATCGTGTTGTCCCTTTGGGGCAACCGGTATACTCCTTGAATGTCGCCCACTAAGCGTACATTCATGTCTCAATCCACTCGACCTTTTCGAGTAGTGGACCTTTGGCGCTGCCTGTGCACTAACACAGCCGCCGGCAGCTGACTACGCAATGTGATTGGTACTCACACTGTGATCTTGTGCAGGTGTACTAACGACCGTACCACAAGTGAGGCCATCGCACTCACTCGTAGTAGATCCACAGGCTCGTGGACGCTCGAAGACGTTCATCAAATGGGACGCTCGAAGACGTTCATCAAATGGCCATCTGATGAACAAGTGGCAGGCCTCTTTACGGATCGATGCTGCCAGCTGATCCTTGGCTCATATTTTCTGAGCCAAGGCAAACCCAGGATGGCATCAAATTTGTCATTCAAATTCAGTACGATAAATTCAACATCGTACAGTAAATCGTTTAACGTGTAGTAAAATTTCACTACACGTTTCATTACTATTATCGATGCGCCTGTCGCTAGACGCACCGTCACCCTCGTTGGAGGGATGTCGCGCTCAACATTTTTTTCTTTGAGCCTACGACCCTCTAGTGACTGGCGACGAATAAAGTTATTTGACGCTCCGCAGTCCACTAGGGCTCTGAGTGACAAATCATTTGTCACTTTCAACTTCAAGGTGATGAGGGACACCTCATCACCAGGTGCAGAGACACATAATGGTTGTGTGTCTGAAGCAACTTTAGTCAAGAGGTTTACAAATTCTCTTGAGGTTGCTGGATCAGTAGGGCGTTGCGCCTCGCTGTTGCAATTTCGCAACAACGTCGGACCCGCGACCGTTGCCCTTTTGGGCGTGGGGCACTCCACTCATGAGCGTAATGTCCCAATTTTTGGCAGCGATGGCATTTCTGCGATAGCTTATTGCTCGTAAAGCGAGGTCTCTCGCTTTCGACGTAAGAAAGATCCAGGGGTTCTGGACATCCTAACTCGTCTCGTCTTGGAGGACGATATGATGACGAACTAGCTTGAGCCTGCCTCAAGCAAAGGCCGCCTGTTTCGCAACGGATATTGCTTCTTCAAACTTATCCAGTTCCAAGCGGAACAGGTAGGTCTTTACGGGACCATCCGTTGGACCTTGCATGAACACCGTAATCAATGTGTGTTCATGAACTGGGTTATTTGTTATACAACTTGCTAAGAGTCGTATGTGCTGGGCATATGCGTGAACATCACGCTTGCCTTGCTTGAGTTTAAGAAGCTCTGAACGAGCTCTGAACTCAGCCCTTGGTGGCTCAAACGTCTGTTTGAGCCGGGCTTTAAAAGCCTCTAGCGACCCAAAGACGTATGGGTCGCGCAACTTAAGGCCCAATGCCCAAGTTTTGGCACGACCTGCCAAATTTGATTGAGCGAATGCGACTTGCATTTGCTCGTCGATGATGTGACGTGCCCTTATGGCATCGTCTAACTCGACAAACCATCTCAAGAGGGAGTATTCTTCGACTCCTATACTTAGAGATGTCAATCTTTTAAGTTTTGGGACGACGCGTTTGCGTCATTCCAGGTACAGGGGTCTGTACCTGTTTTAACCTCAACAGTTCTGCCTGTTGAGAGCCTTGCTGATTCAGCAAGGCTACCTTTTCCTTCATCTCGTCAAGTTCATGTTGTATGAACTTGGCGCTAGTTGAATGGAGGGCATCTCTGTCTAAGTTGGACAGCATTGCCAGGATTGCATCGTTTCCTACGGTCGAACTCATTCGTTCAACCGCATTCCTTTCTATGTCACTTAGAAATGAGTAGCTTTTAGGGAAACGTGTTGCGTATTCCCATTATCATCTTACATGTCCATGTTAAATGTGGGAACTTTGGTCCTTGGACGGACTACAAAGTGCTACCAGGTGTAACGGGGCACTTCGACTTGTACTGCTTCAGTACAAGTCCACTTCGCACTGCTTCAGTGCGAGTGGTGCCTCACGTTATTTCACGTACATTAGTACGTGCAGAGGAAGACTTCTCTTAAGGCAACTAGCTTTAAGAGGGTAAAATGAAAATTGTATTAATATAATTAAGTGTCTCTTGTTCTATCTTTGTAAATGCTAACTTAATTATAATCTAATGCTAAACATGTAAATGAATTCTTATCTCTATCTTATCTGTAACTCTCTCTTTGATTACTCCTACAGCTGATTAGTCTGCGGAATAAATGGATATAATGGTCTATACCTATTTATGGATAAGAATTATGAATATCACTATATAAAGTAATATCCCCCAGATATTATCTACCTTTTAGGTAATATATTAATAAACAACCTTTTAAGTGTTAATTTCATGTAACGATACACCCCGTTACATATAGTACCTTCTTTTTTTACTTGACTTTCCTAGTAGACATTCTCATTAACTTTGATGATCGTATTGGACTTCACTGGTTGACTCGGGATGTTGGTGGTTGTACTGGGTCCTCTGTTGGACTTGGTCTGCACCTAAAAGAACGTCCACTGTCGCTATTCCAAGGCAGTGTGAGTGAGTAAAGTGATATGAGAAGTTAATGAGCCACTTATTGACCCTTCAATGAATTTTTATCGACTCGTTGGAATACGGTATTACTTTCGATTTCGTCCTCCACTTTTACTTTTGTACCTTTACAACTCGTTTACTTGAAATTCCACATCAATCATTTCGAATTTCTTTTAATAATGAGTCGATTTATTCATAACCGGTGCACATTGTGATTTTTGGAGTACTTAAAACAAATGCGTTCTTAAAGGTCCGACAACAACTGAAGGTGGTGCAACTTGCCTTGAGCCAAAGTGGGTCGAAATGATCTTCTTAAAGCTTCTCAGTCGAACAATCTTTTGCTAATAACGTCGTTGTTTCGCTCTCCTTGTAATAGTTGTATCCTTTTTCGTTACCGCGACGCAAAATTGAGATTTTGAAACTGCCCTCCTTTCTGTAATGATTGTTAAAAACACTTTTTAATTCAATAATTGAAGATGGTTCTGAAACTGCGAAGTCATGCATTTTATAAGCGCAAAATTGAAGGTCAGTTTAGAGTAGAAGGTAAGACGCTTCTTAGCTTTTCAAATCTAATACCACCTTCAAGCACTTCTTTAATATCATTTACAACATTGCGTGGATTAACAAATTCTGTCGATACAGATCTAACAGGGAAATTGTTTTTACTTCGACACTAGTTCTCTATTCCCATACGTGCTTCTGAAACTTGTTCTCGTTTTTTTCATTCCGCTTTATCCATAAAAAGAGACTTGGAATCGTTGGGCTCGAAATGCGCAAAGTCATTGTGTACTTGAACTTCTTGTTAACTTACCTGTACTTCATAGAGTTTGCTGTAGATTATTCTGCATACGACTCCTTTGTACTTCGCAATTCAAGACATCGCACAACGATTTGTAAATTAACAATTGTTATGATAACGTTAGAGGACACTTATTGCTGCTATTTTACAAGCGTAAAATATGCAATGCCGTTTTTAATCTCATGCAAGCGCGTTTTTAGTTGCAAATTCGTTCTTCAAAACGTTGATGCTTTTTTGGTGAAATACTAATAAATCAAGAATTCATAAGAGTGTGATTCAATATTACAGCAATTTTAGTTAGAGAATATGAAGCGGATGCGTTTTATCATAAATGTAGGCGTGCACGTCGGAATGCGGCCACGCTCTACTTAGACACACACCCTAGCACAGCGAGGAAGCGGTTTGACCTACTTCTCTTGCGTGCAGTGAGGTTGTTGTGGTGGGCGCGTAAGCGACCTCACCCAACACACTAAGTACTCTAGTCACGTGTCGTTACGGGAGCGGTAAGCCGGCTCCTCGTGCGCACTTACCAAGTGGGAAGTAGTTTTCAGACTGATTTATATCTAATCATATTAAATTTAAATACATATTTTTACCAATTTAAATGTCATCTCTATAAATAACACTTAATATGTATTGCGAGCGTATCTTTCTGAATACCTCGCGTAACGATGACGCTAGCCGTCATCACGGATGACGCTGGGCGTCATCCCTCCTAATGTGAATGCACCCACGTGCATCACATACACAAGATTTGGTCACAAATGTGCACCACACCCGAGTGTTGGGTCTACTTACTATTATTTAGTAATTGACCATCCCGTTGAGTACACCAAGTGTACTTAACGGGGACTGTGTAACATTAGGGCAACTTTAGCCCGTTACACCACCCCCTCTTTAAGAACGAATTTACATTTTTAATTCGTCAAAGAGGAGAGAGGAACTGCAAGCAGCTTTGCGCGCCGCT
This sequence comes from Bremia lactucae, assembly GCF_004359215.1. Taxonomy (NCBI): domain Eukaryota; phylum Oomycota; class Peronosporomycetes; order Peronosporales; family Peronosporaceae; genus Bremia; species Bremia lactucae. The sequence goes on along the minus strand of NC_090615.1, from coordinate 841,284 downwards.
AGTTCACTCGATCACTCTAGCGCACGTGTTTCCATACAAGGCGCCCAAGATGCCACCTAAAAGGGGCCACGTTGGTAGGTCGTCTGCGAAGACGCCCACTTAACCTCGCACTAAGCGCACGCGCCGCGTTACTTCGCCGGCCGCGTCTAATGCCTTAGTCGGAACGCAGACAGCCACTACGGCTGTCGCGTTAACAGGGCTAAAGGATCCATCCCACTTTAATAGTGATGACGTCGATCTGTCGCTCGTTGTCGACTACAATGAGTCGACACCGTTGCCGTCACCTCATAGTAGTGATGTGGACAACGAGCTCATGAGGAGTGATGATGGCGCATTATTGCCCAAACAAATTTCTCTTTTGGCTTACAACATGGAGACAGCATCGTTTACAAATGCGGTCTCGTCGTCTTCGCTGGATAGCGCAGCGACCATAGAGAGAGCGCTGCTCATAAAGGCGCAGCTGCTTCTCCGTTGGGTAAATCACAACGCCTTATGTTCAGACCATAATTCGTAATGGTTCTGACATAGAGGATTCGGAGCCTAAAGCTCCGCCAACGACACGTGAACGTGCTTAGTTGGTATCACAATTCAGTCGTTTAGAACGTGGCTATGTGATGGGTGGCATTCCAAAGATGCCTCCTCCATGCTTCTTTAAACGGGCCAAGAGCGTCGCTCCCTAGAGCGCTCTCTTAGACGAACATAATTTTTATGGCGTCATTAAATCACGAAGGGCTCAGAAAAAAACGCTTGGGCGTATTATCCCGATCCCAGTCGTGTTGCGTTCAAATGAAACGCCCGACCAATACCAGGCGGAATTTCTGCGCCGCATTCATCCGTATTCCAATGCGATGAAACAGCGGTTGCAGCGAATAAATTTCGCCCGCTTGCGTGTGAAAGAAATCATGGGCGGTACTGTACCCCCTGTTTCTTCTCACAACGCAACTTCTGCTAGTCCATTTATGAGTAGCGAAGAGGCCTCAGCTGGTCCTCCTTTTTATAGGCAGCCACCAAGCCGGGCACATCAATACGTAGGGTATCGATCGGTTCCCAAGAGTCGAAACTCTTCGGGTAACCTTTCCATTGGACGAGGATCTGATACCCTTGCCTCACGGAGCGGTGGGCAAGCAACCTTCCAACAAGGAAGCGTTGATTCCCACCCGCATCCATCAGTGCAGGTGGCGCCCGATAGGAGTGGCGATCTCGACCACCCACTTGCGGCTGCCTTACCTTCGTCTGTTCAGTCGTATGCGTTAGCGCTGCTGAGCGACGTATTGCGGATCTCGAGGGTCAAGTCTTATGACTGACCTCGGATCTCGTTGATGTCCGAGCGAAGGCTCGTCAGGGTTATGAACGCCTGAAGACTCGCTTGGACCTTTTCGAACGGATAATGCTGAGGGATTGGCGTTACTCGCGTGATGTCCCTCGCTCTCCAAGTCCTGTTCGTGGAGGTAGGTATCGGTCTGGTAGCTTTTCGCCTTCACCGTCCCCCTTACCCGAACGACGCTCGACTCACAGTCGGCGTCACCATCGGTCTCCTTAGCCAGATGGGGATATGTGACCTCATTTGGGTCTACATACCGTTTCAGACGACCCACGTAAAATACGGGGTGCGTCTTTATATACGGGGGAAGGGTGAGCCTATAATTTAGGTCTTCAACCTCTTCAACCACCAGATGATACCCTCATGGGTCATTGTCATATTGACGAAACTATGTCCGTCTTTCGCACCGAGCATCGTGAGGCCCCCCCCCACTAAGACTCGGGCTCCGCACAAACGAGACTGGTGTCCGAGGATGGCGCAGTCCATTAATATAAAATGGTGTCTCACCCAAACTACTCTTTCCAGATGCCTTTCCGTGAAAGCCATCTGGAGAGACTTGTAATGGTTGCTATTACCATCGTGGTGCTTGCGCAGAACCGGGAAGATAAGCTCTATGCTGAAGTAACCTTCGCTCATTTTTAATTCTGTTTGTCAAAATTGATCTTGGCCACGTGGACACTGTTATTTATAGCGAACTCCACAAAGGGCAATTGCTGGCTCCACTCTTTGGGAGTTGCTATAGTGCGTAAGACATCCGCCACGACCCGATTGGCACGTTCTGTTTGGCCATCAGTCTGGGGATGATCTGCGGTCGACATGTGGAGCTTGCTACCTAGCAGCTCGAACACATGTCGCCAAAAACCAGACGTAAAACGTGTACCCCGGTCCGATACTATGGACTCTGGCATCCCGTGTAGTCGGTAAACATGATCCAGGAACAAGAGAGCTGCCTCCTTGCCTGTGATCGATGTCTTACATGGTGCTAAATGCACCATTTTGCTCAGTCTGTCTACAAAGACGACTAGCCCTGTCCGACCCTTATGATCGGGCGGCATGCCAAACATGAAGTCCAG
>NC_090615.1:824941-836185 GCF_004359215.1 Bremia lactucae | reverse complement strand
ATCCTAACAAAGTGACTCAAACATCGCCGGTCTATTTCTTAGATCCGCGAGTTTCACAAAATTTTGTGATGCACCCGAATCCACTAGGAGGGTCATCACCTGGTCATAGCCTCTTACATGCGCGCTATAGACCAGCAGGGTTGAGGTCCGAAAATTTGAGACCTCAGGGACTATGCTACCCATTTGTTCGACAACTCTGAACTTAAGGGTAGCTTAAGAGCCCGCGTCAGTAGGGCATCCCGCCCCTACTGCGCTCCTGCATTTCCCGACCCCTCAGTGGCCGATGCAGAACTCATGCGTCTCGCACGCTAGTTCTTGCCACCGCCCTTTGGGAAGAGAGTCCTCTTGCTGGGCGTCTTCGCCCGAGTAGGGACCCTGGCATAGCAGCGAGCCATCATATGGCCGCGCTTGCCGCATTTAAAACAGACCACGTCTGCATTGCCCAACTCCATAGGAGTGGCATCTGTCCTCTCGGCCGACGGCTTATCTTAAGCTGTCGCCGAGGCACTGTTGTAGGATTGCTCCTCAACTAAGGCAATTTGGATTGCCTCTTCCATCGTCGACGGCATCTTTCTGAAAAGGGCCTGTCGCGATGGGCCATGCCGTAGTCCGTTCATAAACGTGGGCACCTTAATGTGCTCCGAATCGGACCTACGGTTATGGACGCCGACAGCGAGCGCGTCTCTTGCACATACTCTTGCAGAGATCGCTTCGCCTGTCGCGCTCAAAGAAGCGCGCCTGAAGCAAAACTTCGTTGTTCGGCGGCTTGCACATGGCGCAAATCTTTTCCTTAAAGATCGTCCATGTAGGGAACGCCTTTCTGTCCGCCATAAGCGCCGAGAAAGCCTACTCTGAGGCCTTACCGCGCAGATGCGACATGGCGTACGACACCATCCGGCTGTAGTTCTCGATGAGCTGGACGATACTGCATTGCTCCACGGCTAAAAGCCAGTGGCAATCGTGTGCGCCGCAGTTCCATCGAACTTGGGTGGGTCCATCCGAATGGGCCTCGGCTGATGCGGCCGGGCAGAGAGCATCTCAACAGTCCTGTTGAGAGCCTCGCTCCAAGCCTGCTCATGCCTCAGCTCATCCTGCGTCTGAGTGACGGACTCCGCCGCAGCATGGCCCTGTGCCTCGGACGCAGCCTTTCGCTGTCCGAGCACGAATGCCTCAAACTGCTCCAAGTGAGCAACATATTGCTCAGGGGAACTACCCAAGAGCCTGGCCAGGGTTTGTTCACCAAGTCCCTACGCCATAAGCCCTGCCACCTCCCGATGATGTTCGAAGAGGTGGGGGAAATTAGCCCAATCAATATTGAGACTCATCCTCACGTACACACGCAGAGATGCGGGTCGTGTGAAGGATTTCAAGTGCTACCAAGTGTAGGCGGGCACGTCATAATGCGGCCACGCTCTACTTAGGCACACACCCTAGCACAGCGAGGAAGCGGTTAAACCTGCTTCTCTTGCGTGCAGTGAGGTTGTTGTGGTGGGCGCGTAAGCGACCTCACCCAACACACTAAGTACTCTGGTCAAGTGTCGTCACGGGAGCGGTAAGCCGGCTCCTCGTGCGCACTTACCAAGTGGGAAGTAGTTTTCAGACTGATTTATATCTAATCATATTAGATTTAAATACCTATTTTTACCGATTAAAAATGTCATCTCTATAAATAACACTTAATATGTATTGGGAGCGTATCTTTCTAGATACCTCGCGTAACGGATGACGCTAGCCGTCATCACGGATGGCGCTGGGCGTCATCCCTCCTAATGCGAATGCACCCACGTGCATCACATACACAAGGGTTGGTCACAAATGTGCACCACACCCGAGTGCTGGGTCTACTTACTATTATTTAGTTATTGACCATCCCCTTAAGTACACCAAGTGTACTTAACGGGGGCTGTGTAACACTAAGGCAACTTTAGCCCGTTACAATAAAAGTAGAATTATCAAGGAACAAGCATCTGAACGTTCGACCGTGTATGAGCGGAGCAGGGCCAAAGAATAACAAAGCACTTTTGGCGACCAATTCATTAAAACAACAGCACCTCAGTCGTAAAAATATACCACTATTGGTTATTTTACAAAAATAAATGGTGCAGCATTACCAACCCTAGAACCTAAGCGGTTCTTGAGAGATCTGCATGGTGGCAAAATCAGGCAGATCTGCATACTCGTCACAGAGGACTATTACGTAACGGACATTCGGTTAGCGGTAATTTTCTAGAGAACGGACGGGTTCTCAGCAGCTCATTGATGGACGAAAGTGTCCTCGATGTGAAGACTCGGATTGAACGATACAGTACTTAATCTTAAGAGTCACTCAAGGAAAATCCTCAATACGAGGATTTAATAGAATTCAGGGATGTATTCTCTGAAGCAGCTCCATGCGAGTTGCCTAAAGATAAAGGCACTCGACATGAGATCGAGCTCAAACCGGGCTCGAAGTACTGTGTCATGAAGCAGTGGCCACTGCCTCGTGAACAAGTACTTGCAATCGATAAATTCTTTACCGATCGAGACAAAAGCGGGCCATGTAAGGGAGCAACCTCCCCACAAAGCTCATCGACCTTCTTTGTGCGAAAGGCCACAGGAGGGTGGCGGATAGTGCACGCATTCAACAAACTGAATGCTGCAACAGTGCCGGCTCAAACGCCGATACCTAGAAAAGACGTAATCATAGATGGTATGTCTAAGAGGACAATCTTTTCCTCTATGGATTAAATGGATGGGTTCTATTAAATCTTTATGCGTGAGCGGGACATCCCGTACACAGCAGTGAGCACTCCCAGTGGGATGCTCTGGGAATGGCTAGTGATGCCTCAGGGGCTTAGTAACGCCCCTGCAACATTCAACAGATGTGTAACAAATATGTTGAGACCGGTGCGGGGATTCGCACCGAGTTATTTTGACGATGTATTCGTCCATAGCCGGGCCGTGGACGGTAAGATGGACGTGGAAGTTCATGAAACTCATGTTCGTCAGGTTCTTACACTTATGCGAGAACATAAGTTGTATGCACATCTCAAGAACTGTATATTCGCTGCAAGCGAAATACCACTTCTTGGGTGCATCGTCGGTAAACACGGCGTGCACCCTGATCCCGAAAATATCAAGGCAATCACCGACTGGTCAGTTCCAGTCGATGTCAAGGGACTTAGAAAGTTCCTTGGATTAGCGGCGTACTTGCACAAGTACTCCCGAAATTATGCAGAGATGACAGTTTTTTTCTCTCTTCTCTTGAAAAAGACGAAGAATAGTTATTGAGCGCTGATTGTCAGCGTTCGTTTGAAGTCATCAAGCAAAGCTTGATGCAATCGCCCATCGTGGCGATTGCAGATCAAGACAGACCATTCCATGTGGTCTGTGACGCCAGCGATTTCGCTATCGGCTGCGCGTTAATGCAATACGATACAGACGGCGCGGAGCGCGTCGTCTGTTACCAATCGCGCCCGCTGCAACCAGCTGAGCGCAATTACTCAGTGCATGATAAGGAACTTCTTGCGATGAAATATGCATTGGCTAAATTTAGGGTCTATCTCTTAGGAGATCGACCGCTCATCGTATATGCGGACCATGCGTCATTACGCACGGCCGTACAATCCCACACCTCTCGCAAAGATGGCGAGGTGTCTATCCTTCATCGCGGAGTATAATTTCTCCGTCGAATATAAATCAGGACGACTTAATGTCGTTTTTGATGCGTTATCACGCCGACCCAATTCGAGTCAGCAGTGCACTCCAACAGTGAAGATAATTCCACTGTTGCGATACTCACTACGAGTGTCTTAGTTGATGACGCAAAGAAAGCCTACAAAGAAGATAAGGACCTTCTATATTTTATGGACCAATAAATGAATCCATCCGATAAATCTTTTAAAGATTTACCGGCTTTATATCGATTGTTACCCGATCGATACACAACACGTAACGGCTTATTGTATTACACAGCCGTTACCGGCGACACCCCACGTGTCGTCGTCCCAACTCACAACGATTTGCGCTTGCGCATCATGTATGAGGGTCACGATGCTCCAACAAGTCGACATTGTGGACTGGAGAAGACTTATCTCACAGCAAGTCGCGACTTTTACTGGCCCCACCAGTATCAGTTCGTGCGCAAGTACATTCGTTCTTGCAGTGTATGTCAACGGGTGAAGCCTAGCCCTATATCCCGTGCACCTCTTCAACCTCTACCACTTCCGGCAGAGTGTTAGCAGTCCGTATAGATGGGCTTCGTCTTCGGATTTCACGAAGACGACCACAAAAACAATGGAATCTTTGTTTTTGTAGACAGAATCAGCAAAATGGTACATCTTGGTGCAATACCAGAGTCGATTACGGCTCCGGGTTGTGCCGTGTCTTTATCGACACGGTATTCAAACTCCACGGTTTACCTGTAAGCTGGTCTCGAAAAGAGATTCACAGTTGACGGCGGAGTTCTGGCAATCCGTGTTCCGATAGATCGGAACACGACTGGCTATGTTGACATCCGATCACCCAGAAACGGATGGTCAAACAGACCGCGTAAATCGCGTCCTTGAAGAGATACTTCGAGGTTTCGTCCAATCGTTTCCGAATTGGAGCGAGTTTTAACCGATGGTCGAATTCGCCATCAATAATTCGGTGCATGCGTCTACAACGCATACACCGTTCTTCGTGAATGGCTTACGCCATCCTCGCATACCCACCCAATTAGAGGGATATGGGGGGGACTCGAATGAGCAAAACCATTTCTGGCTCATGCTCATCACGCGTCGAAGATGCGAGTAATGTCGATGTCGAAGAAATCGACATCGAAGATGAGAATGATCTCATGATAGTACGCACAAAGCGTACTGAAAAAGACAAAAACAATTAGTCGGCAGAAGAATTTCTGCAGACTCGAGAATCAATAATACGTTTTGTTCAGGATTCTATTGCTAATGCAGTGGACCGACAGAAATAGAATGCAGACAGATATGAAGAAGCAAATGTTCATTCATTAAATATTAATAATCTAGTGCTACTCTCTACGGTAAACCTACCTAAGCGATAAAGTCACTAATGTAGGTAGCAGCAAACTACTACCCAAGTTCATTGGGCCTTTCCGTATACTGCATCGTAGAGGCAATGCGTACACAATAGAATCGCCACGTAGGATGCGAACGCATCCTACGTTTTACGTTGGGTCGGCTCCGCCCGTACCATCAGTACGCGGCTTCTTCCGAGGACGGATTCGACCACCCTTTTCAAGAATCCCCAAAAGATTCTTGTGATCGCGAACCCCATTCTCATGTTAAATTTAAAGTTTTTCATGCCGGTTCCGAATATCCTCGAAACTACGATGAGCTGACGACAGCTCATCGCGAAAAGCAAGATACTTCCGTTCGTACTCCAACATGGAGTACGCACTCTTCGAACGGTCTTCCAACTACTCGATATGGTGAGTCTCCACCGTCTGCTCCAACGAGCGACGCTTGCCGCGCTCGTGGTCAAGTCCCTCCTCCAAATCATGGAGAAGTGATCAATTTTGTCGATCCTCGACATTAGATCCGACATACGGTTCGGATCTGATTTTTCTTCCTCCACCACAACCATTGGTGGATTCCCACGGTCATCAATGTTTCCTTTCGGAACGTATTTAGAACCACCGTGATGTGAAGGGGCAGCAAACGAGCTATCTCGTTCGCTGGCGTGGTTATCCACCTTTACATGACAGCTAGAAGCCTCATTCCCAGCTAGTTGCTGACGTTGAGAGCCTCGTCGGTCAGTATGACGAGACCCATCCGATCGTTTAGAAGGCCCATCGAAAAACACGCGCCCCTGGCGCATGTAGATCGATTGCAAAACGTCAATCGCTTCACACATCTCAATAGAGATGTGAGCCCTTCCCCAGGGCGAAGAAAGGGAATAAACATTCCCTTTTGCCTTCTTCAAATTGTCAACACAACACGGAGAGGGATCACCCCGCGTGAGGCATGGAAGCCCAGCACACGTGACAACCGATGCAATTTGTACTTTGCACCGGTTGGAGTGCGTTACGCGAATCGCGTCAAGTTTTTGAAGCCAGGCCTCGCGTCCAATGTCATTGACATTGCGAATGAACGAGCCCCAGGCTTGCATAAGCGAGACTTTATCTCGCTTATTGTTGCCACTAAACCATCGATGCTTAAGAAAATATTTGAGATAAAAATCTTCCTCAGCGCGAAAGTACTTCGCGCTGGGATCAAGGCCATGTCGTTTTGTTTCAATAAATAAAGGATATTTATTGTGAGGAGTAGTTTCTTCAGACAAGCTATTGATTAGCCGTTCTGACAAAAGCCACGGCTTCTCTGCAGGGGCGAGATGAGACATTTTACTGTTTTAACCCCACTGAGTGGTACCCACTGAAGCACGGGTACCACATGAACTTTTATTACGATGGCTTACGCCATCGTCGTCACCTTCCACGGAAACAGGTGCAGGTTACCGTACGGGAGACGGAATGGGCGATGAAGGATCATCCTCATCGTCGGATCCAAATAGACGATTAACTCGTCTATCAGAATGAGCCCTCCCACTCGAAGGCTCATAGTCAGCTGCCTGACGTCTATCCGGCGACTGTTCTCTTCTCCCCGAGTCGGCCATTTCGACCGACTCGCATTCGTAGTCGACTTCCAAAGAGGGGTCGTATTCACGTGGTGAATCACCACGTGCACTCGGAACATCTAGTGTTGTGCGAGTGAAATATACTACGGCAGATGTTCCGTCTGCCGCAAGAGATAACAGTGCGTCACCCGCGGCTGCACGAACCGCAGCCGAAGGCGCAGCACTATCGTCATCCCGCATGAGTTGATTCTTCATGCGATGGAATTTAAAATGATGGTTTTGACCAATCAACATCATTTTAAAATTAAGTGGTCACATAGTGACCACTCCATCCAATGACAGTCAGAGTGATTGTCGTTTAAGGGAGGGCTGATAAAACGGGGTGTATCGTTATATGAAATTAACAGTTAAAGGTTGTTAACTAATATATTATCTAAAAGGTTAATAATATTTGGAGGATATTACTTTAAAATGTAATGTTCAAAATTCTTATCCATAAATAGGTATAGACTATTATATCTATTTATTCCGCAGACTAATCAGCTTTAGATATAAACAAAAGAGAGAGACAGATAAGATAAGATAAGATAAGAAAAGAGTTCAATTACATGTTTAGTATTAGTTTATATATAAGTTAGCATTTACAAGATAGATAGAAGAGAAACTTAATTATATTAATACAGTTTTCATTTAACCCTCTTTAAGCTATTTACCTTATAGAGAAGGCTTCCTCTGTACGTACTAGTCTACGTGAAATAACGAAAGGCACCACTCGCAACTGAAGCAGTGCGAAGTGGACTTGTACTGAAGTAGTACAAGTTGTAGTGCCCCGTTACAATAGCAGTAATAACGCTGACCTTGTCAAATACGTTACATTGCTCAAAGCGCCCGCCTTTTGTATTATAATTTGAAGAGAAAATTGTAGATTTTTGCCCTATTTTCCATCATATGTATATTCTTCTGTTGTAGGTTGTAGCTCTGAGCGGCGTGAACCTATGTGCGATGAATCTATAAGAACACCTGAAGAAACATCATCGCCTCCGGCGCAAGCATAACTGCTGCAGCTGTCGATCCCTCCCGGCTTTACAATTTTGCTTGAGCTAAAAGAGGGATGGGTTATCGAATTAGGCTGCCAGACTGAGTTGTCGGATTTGATACAGAAATGATGCATTGAGCTTAAGTGTCTTTTTTAGTGATATTAAACTTATGCTCCTGTAATGCAGAACAATATTACGGATGTTAATCGTATACTGGCTTAAAATAGAAAATAGAAAGACATTCTAGCCTGCGTATTATGCCATTGGACTGACACTGGAAACAAATTAGTAAACTTGCTAAATATATGGTGGATGCGGGCAAAAGCTTGCGTGTACAGAAGGTCAAGGAGGTCTGATCGAAAAGCCTTCCGTCGCCAACGTTGTCTTTTATTGTAATGCTGATTTAGCAAGACGTTGGGTCTGGCAAATTCATTAGCACCATGGAATCAAACACATGTGGTTAACTGTACGTCTGGTGTTAAAGAAACTGCATACTGGCAGATCCAGCTCTTTAGTGCAATACGAAATAAAATATTAAGAACATGACTAAGTCCCGCAGAAATCATTCATTAGGAGCAAATTGGCATGGATAAATACAATTATAACAATTGTTAATACCTAGTGTCGCTTAAAACACCAGAAGGAGCATCGGGATCTAAATCTTGGCAATCACGGACTCGTCAAGACGCACGGGGGAGCTAAACGTGTCAAACGAGCGGTTCAAACTTGCGCTAAAATCGACGCGTTTCCCGCCAAAAATCTTCTTCTTGACCGAGAACGCAATTGCCACTGCTGCGACGGTTGCTACAACGGCGAGCACGATCAAGACGGCCACTGGACTCGTGCCCACCGACGTCTCGCCAGAGCTCGTGGTCGCTTGCTGGACGTTCGATGCGTCCATGTGTTGCGTCTCGAGCATGTCGGCAATGCTGTTTTTCTCGGGCTCAAGGATCGACACGTCGGAGGCAGACACTTTGCCAGCCTTGTACGTGCCTCCTTCGCTCGAATCAAGCGCAACCTTTTGCTTTACAGAGATACTACTATTGGTGTCCATTTGCTGCGTGGAACTCGCGTCAAAGTTGGCCGTTCCTTCAGTGCAACTATTTGGTGAGAGCTTTACCGTCTCAGTTAGAATCTCGCCCGTAACCGACGTGACCTCGACCGGCACGGCATCTAAGTCGACGTTTTGACCACCGGCGAGCAAATAGTAATAGCACGAGTCCACCATGGTTACACTTTGATGCGCAATTCTGAGGTTAGCCACACCAGTGGCTAAATTTGTGGGTTGAAGGGCAAGCCACGACGAGTTGCTGCCACTTTTGGTGCAATACTGAATGTTGCCACGAACAGGGCACGCCACAAACTTCCATTTAATGGAGTAACGCGATGAAGTACTCCCTGTGAGCTTCTGGAAAACGGTTGGGCTTAGGTCCAAGTCGCCTGGTTGGCAATTCGGACACCGATCCACGAGGTAGACGAGCGCAGAACTCGTTTTATCCTTGCAGCGATCGTCACCGCACGAGATTTCGGCGCAGCGGCCACAATTGCGGGTCGAGTTCCACTGCGCGTCGTTTAGAGCCGCGTAATTGTCCGCGTCGCCCGATTCGTACATTAAATTGCAACTTCCCGACGACACTTGATTTAATTGGTAGGACGTGCCTTGGCCCGTAAAGTACGAAGTTTGATCTGCAAGCGCTATGGTGGCCACGAGTGCCCAGAGGCCAGCCCAAAGAATCATTATGCAACTTGTGGGAACAAAACCTACAACTGCGGCGAATGGAAAGTAAATCAAAAGCGCAGATCGCCCGCAAGATCACCACGTTTAGTGCCTCACGAGACACGGAGACGTGATGGAAACACCCATCTGATCGGACCTGATTCGTACCCCGGTTTATGCTTGAAACAGGCCAAGATTCGGTACTGCCTCTCACTCATTCAACGTCGTTTAGTTTTTGCTCATCAACTGGTTGCCAATTTTATGGGCACTTTTGACCTTTTCACGCTATTGTGCGTCTAGTCTGTAGAATTTTCTCTTTATGACACCACATGGCTACTTTATGGTAACCTTACGAACCGGATATAGTCCACAGATTGTCCGGAAAGCGGATAGAGGCTGATGTATTCTTACGACCATAACCTGGCTTTCAATATGTACGGCAGATCTACACCCGCATCTGAGCCGAGAAACCCGCTTGCGGCGCTGGCATTGGGCAGGTGTATCTTACATACTACTTTGTAAACTAGGAAATGTACAGCCCGCACAAACTGAATACTTGCAACAACCGAATTGCGCCTTTTAGGCCTCGGAATCGGGCAAGACAGAAAATTTCATCTCACACAGTGTAGAATATAGATGGTGGCGCCTGGGCGGTCACGAAAAGCGAACTTAAGTCTGTCAAATTCAAGTTCATTTTAAGATAGACATTTAACACGACGTAGGATTTTCTGCTCTTATTTTGACATGCCAATCCATTATGCTTGACAATTTTTAGATTTCGATCTGGAAAGCAGCTCTTTCAGCCGGTCCGACCGGGGTCCCACCCTGGTGAAGTGGTTAAGCATCGACTTGGTGACCCAAAGGACACGGGTTCGAAACCCGCACCAACCACAAGAATTGAAATGGAACAGACTTTCCGGTACCCTTGGGACCCCAGGTATTGTTAAGCACAGATAAGCCCTCGGGCTAGAATATAAAAAAAAAATATTCAGAATTAAAAACCTGACAAGAAAAATCAGATTAAAAAGCATGAGTTGTAGAATATCTTAGCCAAAGCCGAGTAGGTATAGGTTGTGTTAACGATAAATATACAATCAACTTTCAACTAAGCCACACAGGCTCACCGGTATGTCAGCCGATTCAACCTAGCCGGCAAAGGCCGTGCGTACTGCACGGTCTCTTTCCGTGCACCTTTTTGTGGTATTGTTAAGTACGACTTAATGTTGGAATCGCATCTCAAAATATTAAAGGTAATGTGAATTGAGATAGACAAATTTAGCTCAAGTGGTTATTGTAACGGGGCACTGCGACTTGTACTGTTTCAGTACAAGTCCACTTCACACTGCTTCAGATGTGAGTGGTGCCTCTCGTTAGGTGACGTACACTGTACGTATAGAGGAAGACTTCTCTTAAGGCAAGTAAGCTTAAGAGTGTAAAATGAAAACTGTATTAATATAGTTAAGTGTCTTGTTAATCTATCTTTGTAAATGTTGTTCTAACTATAAACTAATACTTAACATGTAAATGAATTCTTATCTATCTTATCTCGTAACTCTCTTTGATTACTTCTACAGCTGATTAGTCTGCGGAATAAATAGACATAATGGTCTATACCTATTTATGGATAAGAATTCAGGAAATTACTATTTAAAGTAATTTCCTCCAAATATTATCTACCTTTTGGATAATATTAATTAACAATCTTTTATTGTTAATTTCATGTAACGATACACCCCGTTACACCACGCGAGGTTGCAGCATGACCAAAATGCGTTATACGGTCAGTCCAAGCAGCAACAAACTTTTGTATAATAGAATCCACGTTTCGAGAATGTTACTTTTGACTCCTTCTTCGACCTGCGATTCAAAAACTCTTCATAGTTCATCAAAGAAGTTTTGTTTTTGCATACATGATTG
>NC_090615.1:819179-824841 GCF_004359215.1 Bremia lactucae | reverse complement strand
TGGTTCTTGCCATCATTCTTTGGGTAGGGAGTCCTTTTGCTGGGCGTCTTAGTCCCAGCAGGGACCCTGACATAGCAGCAAGCCGTCATATGGCCGTGCTTGCCGCATTTGTAACAGACCACGTCTGCATTGCCCAACTCCATGGAAGTGGCATCTGACCTATCGGCCGACGGCTTATACCAAACTGTCGCCGAGGCACTGCTGTAGGATTGCTCCTCAACTAAGGCAATTTGGATTGTCTCTTACATCGGCGACGGCACCATTCTGAAAAGTGCCTGTCGCGATGGGCCATGCCGTAGTCCGTTTATAAACGTGGGCACCTTATGGTGCTTCGGAATCGGATCTACGGTTATGCCGACAGCGCATCTCTTGCATATACTCTTGCACAGATCGCTTCGCCTGTTGCACTCCATAGAAGCGCGCCTGAAGCAGCACTTCGTTGTTTAACGGCTGGTACACGGCGCGAATCTTTTCTCAAATGATCGCCCATGTAGGGAAGGCCTATCTGTCCGCCATAAGCGCCGAGTAAGCCCACTCTGAGACCTCACCGCGCAGATGCGACATGCCGTATGACAACATCCGGCTGTCGTCCTCGATGAGCTGCGCGACACCGCATTGCTCCACGGCTAAAAACCAGTTGACAGTCGTGTGCGCTGCAATTTCATCGAACTTGGGCGAGTCCATCCGAATGGGCGTCGGCTGATGCGGCCGGGCAGAGTGCATCTAAACAGTTCTGTTAAAAGCCTCGCTCCAAGCCTACTCATGCCTCATCTCATCCTGAGTCTGAGTGACGGACTCCGCTACAACATGGCTTTGTGCCTCGGGTGCGGCTCTCTGCTGTCTGAGCACGAATGCCTCAAACTGCTCCAGCTGAGCAACATGTTGCTTAGGAGGACTACCCAGGAGCCTGGCCAGGGCTTGTTCACCAAGTCCCTGCGCCATGAACCCTGCCACCTCCCGATGGTGTTCGGAGAGATGAAGGAAATGAGCCCAATCAATATTGAGGCTCATCCTCACGTACACACGCAGAGATGCGGGTCGTGTGAAGGATTTTAAATTCTACTAAATGTAGGCGAGCACGTCGTAATGCGCCACGCTCTACTTTGTCACACACCCTACCACAGCAAGAAAGCGGTTCAACTAGCTTCTCGTGCGTGCAGTGAGCTAGTTGTGGTGGGCGCTTTAGCGACCTCACCCACCGTACTAATTACTTTGGTAAAGTGTCGTCACGGGAGCGGTAATCCAGCTTCTCGTGCGCACTAACCAAGTAGGAAGCAGAACTCAGACTGATTTATATTTAATCGCATTAAATAAAAATACCTATTTTTACCAATTAAAATGTCATCTCTATTGAAAACACTTTATATGTTTGCGAGCGTATCTTTCAAGATACCTTGCGTAACGGATGACGCTAAACGTCATCTCTCCTAATGTGAATGCACCCATGTGCATCACATACGCAAGGGTTGGCTCACAAACGTAAACCACACCCGAGTGCTGGGTCTAATTACTTTTTGACCATCCCCTTAAGTACACCAAGTCTACTTAACGGGGACTGTGTAACATAAGGGCAACATTAGCCCGTTACATCCTGCCGAATGATCTTCCACTGTTGCATGGAATTATCGGATAGTAATCGACTCTCGGGTACTACGTCGAGCACTTGTGCTTGTTAGCGAGTGCATTGGCGAGGAGGAGGGATATTTGGAGTGCTAATAGACACGAATTCAAAAGTATCAGATCTGGCCCCACCCCTTTCATACGACCCGGAGGCTCGTAATGCTGGAGGTCTTGTTAAGGTTACGTTTACACCGTATGTATTGACGCACACGATGGATGTGCATTGGAAAATGTTTAACAAGACATCTACATCGGACTCGGATACATGTCACCCAAATGCGGAAGCCAAAGAGAAAGAAAAGGACGACATGGCAGGTGGCGAGGTACCACACGATATCGCCGCATACAAGGCGATTGTGCTTGGAAATGAAGAGGAAGCTTTACTCGCTTTGATACGCATGGGTCGTCCGTTGTGGTGGAGCACGTACCACGACGAATCAGTTGGCAAAATTGATATATTGCAGTCTGTTAAGATGGTCGTCCTCCTAGCAGCGAAAAAGCTTCTGCTTGGAGCAAATCCTGATGAAACAGCATACAATGAGACGTCCATGTATGGTGTTGCGTCGATGCTTTGCCGATTGGGAGTACGTCCTTATATGACGTCAGCACTAGCGTCACAGGCCGTGGCCGATTTCATGGCTATACTTGCCTATGTAAATTTTGAGAAAGATGGCTATCTCAATAGCTATGCGTCGGATCCGGTTCTTGCTCTAGGTGCGATAAAAGTATGGTGTGCCATCGAGGATGGACTTGCAAAGTACATTTTGCCCCAACTTCGAAAATTGATTTTAGATGAGGCAGTGGACACAGGTGGAATTAGCGAGATGGTTGCTCGCATTTTGCTGCTTCTTGCGATGAACAAATGTGCATTTGATGGCAAATCGTACAAAAGCTACAATCTTAAAGCTCAATTTGTGTCAGTGCATTCTTTTCTGGCAGTGCTACAAGTGTGTAACGGGGTGTATCGTTTCATGAAATTAACACTTAAAGGTTGATAAGTAACATCTTATCTAAAGGGTAGATAATATTTGGAGAATATTACTTTACATGATAATATTCAAAAGGCTTAATTATTGGTAGATATAGACCATTATATCTGCTTTCTCCGCGGTCCAGTCAGCGCTGGACGCGCGCAAAGAAAAAGACAGATAAGACTTTTAGTATATTTTTTTGTAATAGTATATATTCAAGTTAATATAAATTATATAGACAAAAAGAACTTAATTTTATTTTAACAATTTTTAATTAAACCTCTTTAAAACAAGTGCTTTAATGAGAAAACTTCCATCGCACGTAGAAGTGTACGTGGAGTGACGTGAGGCGCCACTCGCACTGAGGGAGTGCGAAGTAGACCTGTACTGAAGCGATACAAGTCGGCAGTGCCCCATTACACCTGGTAGCACTTTGTAGTCCGTCCAAGGACCACAGTTCCATCATCTAGCATGGACATGTTAGATGATAATGGAAATACGCACCACGTTTCGCGTGGTAGCTACTCCTTTCTAAGGGACATAGAAAGGGGTGCGGTCAAACGAATGAGTTTGACTGTAGGGAACGATGCCGTCTTGCTCATGCTGTCCGATTTGGACAGAGATGCCCTCCATTCAGCCATCGCCGAGTTCATACAAGATGAAAATGACGAGGCGAAGGTAGCCTTGCTTAATCAGCAGGGTTCTCAACAGGCAGAACTGTTGAGGTTACAGCAGATACAGACCCCTGTACCTGGGATGACGCAAACCCGTCGTCCCGAAACCTTAAAGATTGAGATCTTTAAGTATAGGGGAGTCGAAGAATACTCCCTCTTGAGATTGTTTTTCGAGTTGGACGATGCCATAAGGGCGCACGTCACATCTTCGACGAGCAAATGCAAGTCGCATTCGCTCAATCAAATTTGGCAGGTCGTGCCAAAACTTGGGCATTGGTCTTAAGTTGCGCGAACCATACGTCTTTGGGTCGCTAGAGGCTTTTAAAGCCCGACTCAAACTGACGTTTGAATAACCAAGGGCTGAGTTCAGAGCTCGTGCAAAGCTTCTGAAACTCAAGCAAGGCAAGCGTGATGTGCACGCATATGCCCAGCACATACGACTCTTAGCGAGTTGTATTACAAATAACCCAGTCCATGAACACACGTTGATTTCGGTGTTCATGCAAGGTGTTATGGATGGTCCCGTAAAGACCCGCCTGTTCCGCTTGGAACTGGATACGCTTGGAAAAGAGATATCCGTTGCGCAATAGGAGGGCTTTAGCTTGAGACAGGCTCAAGCTAGTTCGTCATCGTATCGTCCTCCAAGACGACACGAGTTAGGAGGTCCAGGATCCATGGACCTCTCTTACGTCGAAAGTGAGAGACCTCGCTTTTCGAGCAATAAGCGATTGCAGAAATTCTATCGCTGTCACAAGTTAGGACACTACACTCATGAGTATAGTGCCCCACGCCCAGTACCGAAAGGCACTTAACGTAATTTTGGACCGTATCCAAAAAAAGGCAACGGTCGCGGGTCTGACGTTGTTGCGAAATCGCAACAGCGAGGCGGACCGCCAAAAAATGAACGGGGTCAGTAGGGGCGCAACGCCCTACTGATCCAGAAACCTCAAGAGAATTTGCAAATCTTTTGACAAAAGTTGCTCCAGGCACACAATCATTATGTGTTTCTGCACCTGGTGATGAGGTATCCCTCACCACCTTGATGTTGAAAGTGACAAATGATTGGTCACTCAGAGTCCTAGTGGACTGCGGAGCGTCGAATAACTTTATTCGTCGCCAGTCACTAGAGGTTCGTAGGCTCAAATATGTTGAGCGGGACATCCCTTCAACGAGGATGACGGTGCGTCTAGCGACAGGCGCATCGATAACAGTAATGAAACGCGTAGTGAAATTTTATAACACGTTAAAATAATTATAGTATGATAATGATTTCATCGTACTGAATTTGGATGACAAATTTGATGTCATCCAAATTTTAGCTTGGCTCAGAAAATATGAGTCAAGAAACAGCTGGCAGCATCGATCCATGAAGACGCCTGCCACTTGTTTATCGGATGGCCACCTGATGAACGTCTTGGAGCGTCCACAAGTGTGTGGTTGTACTACGAGTGAGTGCGATGGCCTCACTTGTGGTACGGTCGTTAGTACGACTGCTCAAGATCACAGTGTGATTACTAATTACTCTGTGGAGTCAGCTGCCGGTGGCTGTGCTAATGCACAGGCAGTGCCGAAGGTCCACCACTCGAATAAGTCGAGTGGATTGAGACAAGAATGTACGCTTAGCGGGCGACATTCAAGGAAGATACCGGTTGTCCAAAATGGACATCACGATGATCCTAGGTCGAGTAGAGAGCCGATTGTAGAGGACCCGACTGTGATAGCGCAATCATAGTCGGAAGACGTTGAGGGAATAAGTCCCCACGTGCTTGAGGAGAAATCTCTTCAAATAGTTAATGTTAAAGTGACTAGACTTCGAGATCCCAAGGGATTAATCCCTCGGTAGCCTGTGGATAAATCCCATAAGAAACCGAAACATTAAATGTCTTGGTGAATAACGGTTCAAGAGTAGGCGCTTATACTCTTGATCTGTATGCGCCTCCGAAGTTAACTTCGGAGATAACTCAATTACTAACCCTAGAGCCTAAGCGGTTCTTGAGAAATCTGCATGGTGGTAAAATTAAGCAGATTTGGGCCTGGGTACTCGTCACAGAGGACGATTACGTAACCGACAATCGGTGAGTGGTAATTTTTGCAGAGAACGAACGGGTTCTCAGCAGCTTATCGATGGACGAAAGTGTTCTCGATGTGAAGACTCGTATTAAAAGATATACTACTCAATCTTGGGAGTCACTCAAGACGAATCCTTTATATAAGGATTTAATGGAATTCAGGGATGTGTTCCCTGAAGCAGTTCCGTGCGAGTTGCCTAAGGATAAAGGCACTCGACATGAGATCGAGCTCAAACCGGGCTCGAAGTACTGTGTCGCATGAAGCAGTGGCCACTGCCTCGTGTACAAGTACTTGCGATCGGTAAATTCGTGTGCGAGAATTTGCACC
>NC_090615.1:803464-818126 GCF_004359215.1 Bremia lactucae | reverse complement strand
AAACACGGCGTGCACCCTGAATCCGAAAAGATCAAGGCAATTACCGACTGGCCAGTTCCAGTCGATGTCAAGGGACTTAGAAAGTTCCTTGGTTTAGCGGCGTACTTGCACAAGTACTCTCGCAATCATGCCGAGATGACAGTTCATATCTCTCATCTCTTGAAAAAAAGACGAGAAATGGTTATGGAACGCTGATTGTCAGCGTTCGTTTGAAGGTATCAAGCAAAGCTTGTTGCAATCGCCCATCTTGGCGATTGCAGATCAAGAGAGACCATTCCATGTGGTCTGTGACGCCAGCGATTTCGCATTCGGCTGTGCGTTAATGCAACGATAGAGACAGCGCGGATCGCGTCGTCTGTTCCCAATCGCATCAGCTGCAACCAGCTGAACGCAATTTTTCGGTGCATGACAAGGAACTCCTTGCCATGAAATATGCATTGGCTAAATTTAGAGTCTATCTCCTAGGAGATAAACCGTGCATCGTATATACGTACCATGCGTCATTACGCACGGCCGTAAACAGCCCACACCACTCACAAAGAATGGCGAGGTGGCTATCCTTCTTCGAGGAGTATATTTCTTCGTGAAATATAAACCAGGGGAAATTAATGTCGTCGCTGATGCGTTGTCACGCCGACCCGATTTCAAGCCGGCTGCGCATGCCAACAGTGAAAATAAATACAAACTTGCAACACTAATTACAAGTTTCCGTCATCAACCTACGTTGATGACATAAAGAAAGCCTACACATAAGATTATGAGCGTTTTCGTTTAATAGATCATATAAAATCCATCCAATAAATCGTTTGAAGGTTTTCAGGCTTTATATAGATCGTCATCCGATTGATATAGAACACGCAACGGTTTCTGTATTACGCATCCGTTGCCAGCGACAGTCCACGTGTGGTCGCCTCAACTCACAATGATTTGCGCTTGCGCGTCATGTATGAGTGTCACGATGCTCCCAACAAGTCGACATCGTGGACGTGGGAGGCTTACCTCACAGTAAGTCGCGACTTTTACTGGCCTCGCCAGTATCAGCTCGTGCGCAAGAACATTCGTTCATGCGAGGTATGTCAACAGGTGAAGCCTAGCCTTTCATCCCGTGCATCTCTTCAACCTCTACCACTTCCGGCAGAATGTTGGTAGTCCGCATCTATGGACTTCGCCTTCGGATTTCCCGAAGACGATCACAAAAACAATGGAATCCTTGATTTTGTAGACATATTCAGCAAGATGGTACATCTTGCTGCAGTATCAGAGTCGATCCCGGCTCCGGGCTGTTCTCGTGTGCTTTATCGACATGGTATTCAAACTCCACGGTTTACCCCGTAAATTAGTCTTGGATAGAGACTCACGGTTCACGGCGGGGTTCTGGCAATTTTTTTGCGTGTTCCGATCTCTCGGAACACGGCTGACTATGTCAACATCTGATCATCCAGAAACGGATGGTTAAACAGAACGCGTAAATCGCGTCCTCAGAGAGATGCTTCGAGGTTACGTCCAATCGTATCCGAATTGGAGCGAGTTTTTACATATGGTCGAATTCGACAACAATAATCTGGAGCATGCGTCTACAACGCATACGCCGTTCTTCGTGAATGGCTTACGCCATCCCCGCATACCCACCCAATTAGAGGGATCCTTTAGTTTAGGGGGGGGGGCTCGCACGAGCAAAACCACTTTTAGCTCATGCTCATCACGCGTCGAAGTTAACATCGAGACGTGTGTTGTCGAAATTAACATCGACACCAGTGATGTCGAAGATATCGACATCGAAGATGATAATGATCTCATGGCATTGCGCACAAAGCGCACTGAAAAAGACAAAACAAATGAGTCAGCAGAAGAATTTCTGCTAACTCGAGAATCAATAATCCGTTTCGTTCAGGATTCCATTGCTAACGCAGTGGTCCGTCAGAAACGGAATGCAGACGAACATGGAAGAGCAAATATTCATTCACTTAAAATTAATGGTCTGGTGCTACTCTCTACGGTAAACCTACCTAAGCGTGTAGTCACTAATGTGGGTAGCAGTTAACTACTAACCAAAATCGTTGGCCTTTCCGTGAACTGCATCGCAGAAGCAATGCGTACACAATAGAAGTCCCACGTAGGATGCGAACACATCCTACGTTTTATGTTGATCGGCTCCGCCCGTACCATCAGTACGCGGCTTCTTCCGAGGTCGGATCGGACCACCCTTTTCAATAATCCCCAAATGTTCTTGTGATCGCGAACCCGATTTTCATGTTGAACCTGAAGTTTCTCATGCCGGTTCCGAATATCCTCGAAACTGCGATGAGCTGACGATAGCTCATCGCAAACAGCATCATACTTCCGCTCGTACTCCAACATGGAGTACGCACTCTTCAAACGGTCTTCTAACCGCTCGATAAGGTGAGCCTGCACCGTCTGCTCCAACGAGCGACGCTTGCCGCGTTCGTGCTCAAGTCCCTCCTCCAAATCATGTAGGAAGTGATCGATTTTGTCGATCTTCGACATTAGATCCGACATACGGTTCGGATCTAAGATTCTCGCCTCCACCACAACCTTTGGTGGATTTCCACGGTGGTCAGTGTTTCCTTGTGGAACGTATCCAGAACCACCGTGATGTGAAGGGGCAGCGAACGAGTTATCTTGTTCGCTGGCGCGGTTATCCACCTTGCATGACAGCTGGGAGCCTCGTTCTCAGCTAGTTGCTGAAGTTGAGGGCCTCGTCCGTCAGTATGACGAGAACCATCCGATGGCTCAGAAGGCCCATTAGAAAACACGCGCCCCTGGCGCCTGTAAATCGATTGCAAAACGTCAATCACATCACGCATCTCAATCGAGATGCGAGCCTTTCCCCAAGGCGAAGAAAGGCGATAGACATCCTCTTTTACTCTCTTCGTGTTGTCAACACAACACGGACAAGCATAACCCCACGTGAGGCATGGAAGTCCTGCTACAAGACAACCGATGCAATTTGGACTTTGCACCTATTGGAGTTCGTTTTTCAAACTTAACGCGAATCGCGTTAAGTCTTTGATGCCAACCTTCGATTCCAATACCTTTGACATTGCGAATGAACACACTCCAGGCTTGTATAAGCGAGACCTTATCTCGCTTATTGTTGCCACTAAACCATCGATGGTTAAGAAAAGCATCTTCCTCAGCGCGAAAGTTTTTCGCGCTGGGATCAAGGCCATGTAGCTTTATCGCAATAGAACAGGGGTATTTATTGTGTGGAGTAGTCTCTCTAGACAAGCTGTTAATTAGCCGTTCGGACAAAAGCCACGGCTTCATCTTAGGGGCGAGACGAGACATTTTATTGTCTTCACTCCGCTGAGTTGTACTCACTGAAGAAGGATACCACAAGAACCTTTATTACGATGGCTTACGCCATCGTCATCACCTTGCACAGAAACAGGTGCAGGTGACCGTACGGGAGACGATACGGGCGATGGGTAATTATCCTCATCGTCGGAACCAAACAGACTATTAACGCGTCTATCGCAATGAGTCCTCTCTTTCGAAGGCTCATAGCCAGACGCCTGACGTTTATCAGGCGACTGTTCTATTCTCTCCGAGTCGGGCAATTCGTCCGACTCGCATTCGTAGTCGATCCCTTAAACGGCAATCACTTTGACTGTCATTGTATAGAGTGGTCACTATGTGACCACTTAATTTAAAATGATGTTGATTGGTCAAAACTATCATTTAAATTCTATCACATGAAGAATAAATCCATATGGGGTGCTGGAAGCTCCTTCGGCTGCGGTTCATGCAGCCGCGCATGACGCGCTAATGTCACTTGCGGCAGACGTTCCGTCTGCCGTAGTATCCTCTTCACACGCAAAACTAGATGTTGCGGGTGCACGTGGTGATACATCACGTGAATTCGACCCCTCTTTGGGGGATACAACGGGGTGTATCGTTTCATGAAATTAACACTTAAGGTTGTTAATTAATATATTATCTAAAAGGTAGATAGTATTTGGAGAATATTACTTCATATAATAATGCTCGGAAATCTTATCCATGAATAGGTATAAGCCGGTATATCTATGTATCCCGCAGACTAATCAGCTGTAAACATAAACAAAGAGAGAGAGAGACAGATAAGATTTTTATTGCATGTTTAGTATATGTTTATAATTAAGTTAGCATTAACAGATAGAAAGAAGAGAAACTTTATTATATCAATACATTTTTAACGCTAATTAAGGTTGTTGTCTTAAGGGAAGTCTTTCTCTGCACGTACTAGTGTATGTGAAGTGACTGAAGGCACCACTCGCAACTGAAGCAGTGCGAAGTGGACTTGAACTGAAGCAGTACAAGTCGTAGTACAAGAAGAGTATTTTACCCATACAATAGATTTACCAGAACAACGGTTCACCAACCGAAGTGTGCCCCATTACACACTCCTCCATCAGACTGTTGACACCGATGACAAGATTCGCTTTATTTATTTTTTGAGGTTGGAATATAAACAGCTAACCGTTCGGTTGGGTTCTGCATTCCTTTGTCTGATGGCAACTAAGCGTCAGCCCCAGACTCTTAGCTCCTTCCTTAACGATGAGAAGATGGTGGACTATGAAAGTCACGCTCTATTGGAGCGTCGCGACCAGCGAGCTCCTTCGGCGTCCTCGACTTGGGCCCGGAGGTCTCGATGATCAAGCTGCGACCTGTAACTTTTTTGAAGTGCTCTTCCACACTAATTGGAGTGAATCGATATCGCTGTGAGCTTTTGCTTTCGCAATGTCTGCAGCTTGACGACGAGCTTATTCCTCTCTGAGGATTGCCTGCTCTTAATCTTCGTCGAGCGCACTCGTAATTATGTTGGACTCAGGGTATGGTGTCCTGCGCAATGTAGCAAAAACATCCGCGGTACCACGTTCTGGGAACGGATGTGGGGTCCGACGATATTCGTCCACACGAGAGGTGTGTAGGAGCCGCGCTCCTTTTCCCCATCCTCTTCATGAGCGATACCTTACAAAGTAACATCAGTATTTGACGCGTTTGCGTGATCAGGCCCGTGAGGCTTCGGTGACCTCAATGAGAGAAATTCCGATCGTCCTGTTTCCAATGAAAACAAAAAGTGAAAAGGATGGGCCAAACTCTCAGTGAAGGTATTGATGCTTTAAAAGCGCGAGATGCCACTTCCTCGCGAAGGCTTTGCTCGGATTGAGGGCTCTTTTGACGCGATCCAAAACCTTCTGTCAACGTTGGAGCGTCAACAACCTCGTTTAGAGGGCCTGCTGGACATCCCGGTGAGGATACACTAATCTGCGCCATGGCCGCCTGTCTCGGCGGAAGCGCCTTCCCAATAAAGCTTAATCAAGCCCACGTAGAAATCTGGGTCTTGTGAGTAAGGTTTAGCGTGTAAGCTAGGCCCTTCTTGGCCACCACCCCAAATGGTCCAATAAAGCGCGGGCGCAATTTGGTCTTGAAGGTCGCGAAAACCAAGTTTGTAGGTAGGTTCTTAGCTTTTAGCAAAATTCGATCTCCGACCGCATAAGAATCAATACAACTTCTGCCTTTGGCATCCGCTTGTTCTTTGTGTTCGTCTTGGCTATCAGCCATCGCGTCACGCACATGTCTTAAGACACTTAATCGCGTTGCGAAAATTTCGCTTACTTGTTTCCGAACGGTAACAGGGCTGATATCAGCAAGCCTATCGGCTAATTCTTCCCCGCCAAGCCCTGAACCACGTAGTGGTATCGTTAACGGAACGCGTGGGTGTGTGAGAACGTTTACGTAGAATGGAGTATAGCCGATAGAGGCATGTAAAGCGTTAATTAACGCAACTTCACTTCCGGGAGTAGTGTGCTCGAGTGCTTTGGTGTCTCAGCACACACATTGCGCAGAACGACTTCAATGACGCGACTGACACGTTCAGTTTGACCATCGGTCTGCGGATGATCCGCTCTGGACATGTTAAATCTGGTGCCAAGCACTCCAAAGATCGATATCCAGTATTCACCCGTGAAACGGAAGTTTTGTTCAGAGGCAATTGCCGCAGGCAAACCGTGTTGTCAGAACGCGTGATCAATAAACAGCGTTGCTGTGCCTTCACCATCAATGATATCCGGCACAGCTGCTAAATGAGCCGTTTTGCTTAACCGGTTAGAAAAAATCATGATGCCTGTGTTACCGGCAGAATCTTTCGGTAGGCCAACCAAAAAATTCATTCCTATGGACTCTCAACACCCTGTGGGTTCGGGTAGACTGGCCAGTGGCGCAGCAGCGTCAGCCGAGTTTTTGACCCGTTGGCAAGTTTCGCATGTGCGAACGTATGTGCATACCCTTTTGTAAATCTTTGAATCACAAATAAATCTAGCTCACGGAGCCATAGCTTCTTCCTCTAACGAGATGACCACTAACAACAGTATTATGTGCCTCATAGAGGATTCGAAACGTTAAATCCTCATCCTGAGGAACAACGATGCGCAGAGTATATGCAGCATCTGTGTAATTAAGCAACATGCCGTTGTCGATAAAAAATCGATGTAAGCTCGCACGCATTTGCCGACAATTTAATGTCCGACTCAGTGCTCTTAAGAGCTCGCAGCAGAGCTGCGCACTGGTCATCCTTGACGTAAGCCGAACAAATTAATTCAGTTATAGGTGACGTTATAGTCGTTAAATGAGAGAGCGCATAATCCAGCCTGCGTGATACCGCACAGCCAAAGTATTCTGCTTGCCAGGCTTATATTCCACTTCAAAATTGTATTCGGCAAAAAATTAAAGCCATCGAGCCATTTTCTGAGAGAGATGGGGCGACTTAGCCGCATTTAGGTTTCGCAGAGCAAGAATCGTGGCATGGATAAGACTATCCTTAATTGCTTCAATAGCATCACTTTCGGTGATAGTCCAACATCTTTATAAGGAGATTAAATAATGGCCTAGCCATATCAGCGCAATTTTCGCTATATTTGTGCAAGTAGGTGGCGAGGCCCAACCACCTACTTAAATCATTTTAATTGTTAGGAACCGGTCAACCAACTATGGTTCTTACCTTAGCGGGATTCGCTTTAAGGCCTCGCTTCCCAATGAAGCACTCTAAAACGGGAATTTCTTCTGCGCCAAAAATGCGTTTAGATGCATTGGCACACAATTTATTTGTAGAGCACTACTAGCAAATGGTCGATGTGAATTTTTTCCACATCCGGCCGACCTTGCTCCGCACGATTATGGACAAAAATGTCATTAAAATAAGTCTGCGTATAGCTAGAAACTAGATAAGGGTGGAAAAGTTGCGCCACTAGACATTTAAATGGAGCCGGGGCGTTGGAGAGCCCTTGCGGCACAACGAACCATTCCCATAGCATACCGCTTGGGGTGCTAATTGCTGTAAGCGGGATATCGTTAGCTCGCATGAGCAGTTGGTAATGACCATCGATTAAGTCAAGGGCACTGTACATCGCGATTCCCACCATATTGTTCTGGAGAACATCCTTTCGAGGTATGGGGGTTTGTGCTGGTATAGTGGCAGCATTAAGCTTATTAAAAGCATGTATAATGCGCCATTCACCATTTGACTTTTTGACACAAAATTTCGGTGATGAAGTGAAGATTTATTCTCGCGTACCATACCATCTTCCTCAGCGCGAAAGTTCTATGAGCTTGGCACGGAAGGAATCGTCAACGACGTCACACTGTTCTTTTGTTAAAGGCCACTGTGCGGGTAACACAGTATTGGTTCCAGGAACCAAGTCGATTTCAAGACGGACACCTCTATCTGGAGGTAAAACCGATGGTGGGTTGGTACAAACCCTTTCTTGAAATTCCTCAACAATAGAATGAATCGATGGGATCTGTAATGACCGATGGCCCACTCCGCGCACAATGTACAGCTTTTTATGTTCTCCCGGACGGCTTCATCCAGAAGAGATGATGATTTTGACTAAATGTTTGGTCGATTAATCACCATCTCAGACAAGTCGCCAGCTCTTGAGGCTCGGCCACACTCATCAATAGACATTTCGTCTAGCTCTAAAACAGCATGTAACGAAGGGATTGCTTCAAGGCTAAATTCTCCTTCGATGCTACCGGTACACCATTTGCAAGCGTATGCAACTGCTCGCTCATATCACTTTCTGGCGTTATAGACGCTTCGCGTCTCTGCTGTCTCGAAGTCGAGACGATACGCCTTTTAGAGGCCGGGACTTCCAAGATTTAAGTTTCTTAACATTTGACCAGAGTTGATGTCCAATCCGACATTCGACGAGGAGTTGTGTAACTCAAAATTCTTGTCCAGTGATTGTTAACGTGTCACTTCACGTGCATCAGAGGGGTTTGACCCGAAATGCCCTGGCAACTTGCCAATAGTATCACAACAGACACTCAGTATGGTTCCACCTCGGCCCACCACGTTCGGTGGACTTAGATGTGCCACTCCAGGATATTAAACCCTTGATGACTCGCCCTAGGCCTATATTGCTTTCAGCATTCAGTGATTTTGAAAAAATTAATTTTGTACTGAAAATTCGTAACTGGAACGAGTGGTACTCGACGGAGTACGTACCCCCTAGTGTTTTTTAACATTTTACTTCATTATTTTAGACATTCCAATGTCTAGCACACTGACATATTCGGTCAGTGAGTCGCGCAAATAGCACTTTTGTTGCTTTGCAAAGGTGGGTCATGACTTCTAAAGCTTTGCTAGAAACATGGCGCGTTGCATTTAAGGTCTTAGACCTCCAATCTATCCATGACTCATGGTATTCAAGCCAGGCCATACCAAGAATGAGATCATATCTCGAATCCAAATCAAGGAAGAAACAGCGTTACACACTGTCAAAGTCCAGAAACTTAATACCTAACTTCAACGGAAATTTAGGAACGGTGACACGAGTCCCAGTCGCTAAGCGATAACTTCTCCTTCTCCCTCCTCAACGAGGCTTAGATTCATGGGTTCCGGTCCGTACGGATGGTACGGGCGGAGCCGACCAACGTAAATCGTAGGATGCGTTCGCATCCTACGTGGCAATTCTATTGTGTACGGCTCCGCCCGTACCATCAGTACGTGGCTTCTTCCGAGGACGGATTTCACCACCCTTTTCAAGAATCTCCAAAAGATTCGTGTGATCGTGATCCAGATTCTCATGTTGAACCTGAAGTTTCTCATGCCGGTTCCGAATATCCTCGAAACTACAATGACTGACGACATCATCTCATCGCGAACAGCATGATATTTTCGTTCGTACTCCAACATGGAGTACGCACTCTTCGAACGGTCTCCCAACCGCTCAATATGGTGAGCCTGCACCGTCTGCTTCAACGAGCGACGCTTGCCGCGCTCGTAGTCAAGTCCCTCCTCCAAATCATGGAGGAAGTGACCAATTTTTCGATCCTTGACATTAGATCCGACATACGATTCGGAGCTAATTTTCCCTCCTCCACCACATCCATTGGTAGATTCCGACGGACGTTTCCTTGTGGAACGTATCCAGAACCACTTTGATGTGAAGGGGCAGCGAACGAGTTATCTTGTTCGCTGGCGTGGTTATCCACCTTAACATGACAGCTGGGAATCTCGTTCCCAGCTGGTTGCTGACGTTGAGGGCCTCGTCCGTCAGTATGAGGAGACCCACCCGATGGTTCAGAAGGCCCATCGGAAAACACGCGCCTGGTGCTTGTAAATTGATTGCAAAACCTCAATCGCATCACGCATGTCAATAGAGATGCGAGCCCTTCCCCAGGGCGAAGAAAGGAAGTAAACATCCCATTTCGCTCGTTTCGTGTTGTCGACACAACGCGTAGAGGGATCACCCCACCCGAGACATGAAAGCCCAGCCTCACGTGACAACCGATGCAATTTATACTTTGCACCGTTTGGAGTTCGTTTCTCAAACTTAACGCGATTCGCGTTAAGTTTTTGAAACCAGGCCTCGCGTCCAATGTCATTGACATTGCGAATGAACGCGCTCCAGGCTTGCATAAGCGATACTTTATCTCGCTTATTGTTGCCACTAAACCAGCGATGCTTAAGAAAGGCATCGAGATAAAAATCTTCTCAGCCCGAAAGTTCTTCGCGCTGGGTTCAAGGCCATGTAGCTTTGTCGCAATAAATAAAGGATATTTGTTGTGAGGAGTAGTCTCTCTAGACAAGCTGTTAATTAGCCGTTCGGACAAAAGCCACGGCTTCATCTTAGGGGCGAGACGAGACATTTTATTGTCTTCACTCCGCTGAGTTGTACTCACTGAAGAAGGATACCACAAGAACCTTTATTACGATGGCTTACGCCATCGTCATCACCTTGCACAGAAACAGGTGCAGGTGACCGTACGGGAGACGATACGGGCGATGGGTAATTATCCTCATCGTCGGAACCAAACAGACTATTAACGCGTCTATCGCAATGAGTCCTCTCTTTCGAAGGCTCATAGCCAGACGCCTGACGTTTATCAGGCGACTGTTCTATTCTCTCCGAGTCGGGCAATTCGTCCGACTCGCATTCGTAGTCGATCCCTTAAACGGCAATCACTTTGACTGTCATTGTATAGAGTGGTCACTATGTGACCACTTAATTTAAAATGATGTTGATTGGTCAAAACTATCATTTAAATTCTATCACATGAAGAATAAATCCATATGGGGTGCTGGAAGCTCCTTCGGCTGCGGTTCATGCAGCCGCGCATGACGCGCTAATGTCACTTGCGGCAGACGTTCCGTCTGCCGTAGTATCCTCTTCACACGCAAAACTAGATGTTGCGGGTGCACGTGGTGATACATCACGTGAATTCGACCCCTCTTTGGGGGATACAACGGGGTGTATCGTTTCATGAAATTAACACTTAAGGTTGTTAATTAATATATTATCTAAAAGGTAGATAGTATTTGGAGAATATTACTTCATATAATAATGCTCGGAAATCTTATCCATGAATAGGTATAAGCCGGTATATCTATGTATCCCGCAGACTAATCAGCTGTAAACATAAACAAAGAGAGAGAGAGACAGATAAGATTTTTATTGCATGTTTAGTATATGTTTATAATTAAGTTAGCATTAACAGATAGAAAGAAGAGAAACTTTATTATATCAATACATTTTTTAACGCTAATTAAGGTTGTTGTCTTAAGGGAAGTCTTTCTCTGCACGTACTAGTGTATGTGAAGTGACTGAAGGCACCACTCGCAACTGAAGCAGTGCGAAGTGGACTTGTACAGAAACAGTACAAGTCGTAGTTCCCCGTTACATTAGACAGCAATAGTGATACTATTCCAACAGTAAATTTACAGCTTGTTCAATGTTAGTAGGAGCTGAAGCAACACTAATATATTTATTTTCAGGGTAGAGCTGGAGAGAAGAGCACGGTGTTCCGGACTGGGTCTCGCGCAATAGCTGTGGCTCGTCGTGGGGTGAACATTTACTAGATGCGACTGGTTTGAGTTGTCAATAAGAGTTGGGGAGAAGAGGACGGTGTGCCGGATTGGTTCTTGCGCACTAATTGAGGCTCGACACACGAGTGACTCACCCATGATCGTTCGGCACGCCAAAGACATATTTGCCTTCGAATCGTACGTACACTAAAATTAAATATATTGGTGTTGCTTCAGCTCCTACTAACAATGAACAAGCTGTTTGGTATGCTATCACAATTGCGGCTTACTGTTTCGATATTGTACCAAACCTGTCTCGATTTGCAGAACAGATTGAAGCTTTCCGCTAGCTCTCTGTTTTTAATAAAAGGGTAGTAACGATAGGGTTAAATAAGTAAAAAATCCAAGTCGTCTTCGCCACATTTATGAGTGCCTTCGCTGTACTGGACCTCTACCTGTTCTAAGTTGGGTGTGTTCAAGTCGACGCATACGTTAATGGGAGTGCGCGCTTTTTTGATAAACGGACAGGCATTGCGAAACCTGCTAGACTTGGATCCAGAGGCAAAAAACATTCTGACTGCATGCATTGAAAATTGTTTTGGAAACGACTGAAGGGTTATTTGAGCGGTGCAGCAGTTTTTAACCTGCATTGATTAGTTTTAGAATAGCGGAGTTAGTTCTTGCTTGTTTATTCGGCTGGAAGCCCGACTTGCCATATCTCTGCATCGAGAGTACCACCGCGAGCAAATGCACAGCTCTTTTCATGTGGACATGGAAGTTGTCATATATATAGTGCGATATCTTTTTCATCTCAAACGGAGCTCCCATTATTTTACCACGGCATTATCGAGAGTATTATAAAGGAATCTAAATGCTTTGGATTCTCTTCTTGAAAAAACGCGTTAATATCAGATACAAAGAGGCAGAAATATTTCAGTTGTTTAAACGAGCAAATGAAGATCCAGTAAAGTTACGACAAAAACAATGCAATCGAAATAGCTATTCAATGGTGCTTACTATGTACTAGAGCTAGCTTCTCATTACCTTATTCGCCATTATACACTAACATTATTTCTAACCCGGTATATAAAGTCGTTAAACGCTTCTTACAATGGGAAGATCGCTTGTCCTTGACTTCCTTACTCGCTATCATAAACTTACCTTATTTACTGACCTGGCGGATACGCTAGCCCTTCAAACGCCATCACTCTAAGCACACCTTCCGGCAGCACATTGGAAGAAATCGCGTTGCCATTTTATTGCTATCTGAAGTAGTACGGCTACGATGTAAATCGCCGTCCACAAGGGCGTTGAATTCCCAACGAGACTCGATAAATTGGCCAAGCATTGCACCAACTTACATTAAGAAACGGGTATTTGTCACACCCCAGAGTGTAATGGAGCACAACGACTTGTACTGCTTCGGTACAAGTCCACTTCGCACTGCTTCAGTACAAGTCCACTTCGCACTGCTTCAGTTGCGAGTGGTGCCTTCAGTCACTTCACATACACTAGTACGTGCAGAGAAAGACTTCCCTTAAGACAACAACCTTAATTAGCGTTAAAAAATGTATTGATATAATAAAGTTTCTCTTCTTTCTATCTGTTAATGCTAACTTAATTATAAACATATACTAAACATGCAATAAAAATCTTATCTGTCTCTCTCTCTCTTTGTTTATGTTTACAGCTGATTAGTCTGCGGGATACATAGATATACCGGCTTATACCTATTCATGGATAAGATTTCCGAGCATTATTATATGAAGTAATATTCTCCAAATACTATCTACCTTTTAGATAATATATTAATTAACAACCTTTAAGTGTTAATTTCATGAAACGATACACCCCGTTGTATCCCCCAAAGAGGGGTCGAATTCACGT
The DNA here is from genome assembly GCF_004359215.1 of Bremia lactucae. Taxonomy (NCBI): domain Eukaryota; phylum Oomycota; class Peronosporomycetes; order Peronosporales; family Peronosporaceae; genus Bremia; species Bremia lactucae. The sequence goes on along the minus strand of NC_090615.1, from coordinate 804,925 downwards.
GATGTATCACCACGTGCACCCGCAACATCTAGTTTTGCGTGTGAAGAGGATACTACGGCAGACGGAACGTCTGCCGCAAGTGACATTAGCGCGTCATGCGCGGCTGCATGAACCGCAGCCGAAGGAGCTTCCAGCACCCCATATGGATTTATTCTTCATGTGATAGAATTTAAATGATAGTTTTGACCAATCAACATCATTTTAAATTAAGTGGTCACATAGTGACCACTCTATACAATGACAGTCAAAGTGATTGCCGTTTAAGGGATCGACTACGAATGCGAGTCGGACGAATTGCCCGACTCGGAGAGAATAGAACAGTCGCCTGATAAACGTCAGGCGTCTGGCTATGAGCCTTCGAAAGAGAGGACTCATTGCGATAGACGCGTTAATAGTCTGTTTGGTTCCGACGATGAGGATAATTACCCATCGCCCGTATCGTCTCCCGTACGGTCACCTGCACCTGTTTCTGTGCAAGGTGATGACGATGGCGTAAGCCATCGTAATAAAGGTTCTTGTGGTATCCTTCTTCAGTGAGTACAACTCAGCGGAGTGAAGACAATAAAATGTCTCGTCTCGCCCCTAAGATGAAGCCGTGGCTTTTGTCCGAACGGCTAATTAACAGCTTGTCTAGAGAGACTACTCCTCACAATAAATACCCCTGTTCTATTGCGATAAAGCTACATGGCCTTGATCCCAGCGCGAAAAACTTTCGCGCTGAGGAAGATGCTTTTCTTTACCATCGATGGTTTAGTGGCAACAATAAGCGAGATAAGGTCTCGCTTATACAAGCCTGGAGTGTGTTCATTCGCAATGTCAAAGGTATTGGAATCGAAGGTTGGCATCAAAGACTTAACGCGATTCGCGTTAAGTTTGAAAAACGAACTCCAATAGGTGCAAAGTCCAAATTGCATCGGTTGTCTTGTAGCAGGACTTCCATGCCTCACGTGGGGTTATGCTTGTCAGTGTTGTGTTGACAACACGAAGAGAGTAAAAGAGGATGTCTATCGCCTTTCTTCGCCTTGGGGAAAGGCTCGCATCTCGATTGAGATGCGTGATGTGATTGACGTTTTGCAATCGATTTACAGGCGCCAGGGGCGCGTGTTTTCTAATGGGCCTTCTGAGCCATCGGATGGTTCTCGTCATACTGACGGACGAGGCCCTCAACTTCAGCAACTAGCTGAGAACGAGGCTCCCAGCTGTCATGCAAGGTGGATAACCGCGCCAGCGAACAAGATAACTCGTTCGCTGCCCCTTCACATCACGGTGGTTCTGGATACGTTCCACAAGGAAACACTGACCACCGTGGAAATCCACCAAAGGTTGTGGTGGAGGCGAGAATCTTAGATCCGAACCGTATGTCGGATCTAATGTCGAAAATCGACAAAATCGATCACTTCCTACATGATTTGGAGGAGGGACTTGAGCACGAACGCGGCAAGCGTCGCTCGTTGGAGCAGA
>NC_090615.1:792817-799864 GCF_004359215.1 Bremia lactucae | reverse complement strand
TGTCGGTTACGTAATCGTCCTCTGTGACGAGTACCCAGGCCCAAATCTGCTTAATTTTACCACCATGCAGATTTCTCAAGAACCGCTTAGGCTCTAGGGTTAGTAATTGAGTTATCTCCGAAGTTAACTTCGGAGGCGCATACAGATCAAGAGTATAAGCGCCTACTCTTGAACCGTTATTCACCAAGACATTTAATGTTTCGGTTTCTTATGGGATTTATCCACAGGCTACCGAGGGATTAATCCCTTGGGATCTCGAAGTCTAGTCACTTTAACATTAACTATTTGAAGAGATTTCTCCTCAAGCACGTGGGGACTTATTCCCTCAACGTCTTCCGACTGTGATTGCGCTATCACAGTCGGGTCCTCTACAATCGGCTCTCTACTCGACCTAGGATCATCGTGATGTCCATTTTGGACAACCGGTATCTTCCTTGAATGTCGCCCGCTAAGCGTACATTCATGTCTCAATCCACTCGACTTATTCGAGTGGTGGACCTTCGGCACTGCCTGTGCATTAGCACAGCCACCGGTAGCTGACTCCACAGAGTAATTAGTAATCACACTGTGATCTTGAGCAGTCGTACTAACGACCGTACCACAAGTGATGCCATCGCACTCACTCGTAGTACAACCACACACTTGTGGACGCTCCAAGACGTTCATCAGGTGGCCATCCGATAAACAAGTGGCAGGCGTCTTCATGGATCGATGCTGCCAGCTGTTTCTTGACTCATATTTTCTAAGCCAAGCTAAAATTTGGATGACATCAAATTTGTCATCCAAATTCAGTACGATGAAATTATCATCGTACTATAATTATTTTTACGTGTTATAAAATTACACTACGCGTGTCATTACTGTTATCGGTGCGCCTGTCGCTAGACGCACCGTCATCGTCGTTGAAGGGATGTCCCGCTCAACATATTTGAGCCTACGAACCTCTAGTGCCTGGCGACGAATAAAGTTATTCGACGCTCCGCAGTCCACTAGGACTCTGAGTGACAAATCATTTGTCACTTTCAACATCAAGGTGGTGAGGGATACCTCATCACCAGGTGCAGAAACACATAATGATTGTGTGCCTGGAGCAACTTTTGTCAAAAGATTTGCAAATTCTCTTGAGGTTTCTGGATCAGTAGGGCGTTGCGCCCCTACTGACCCCGTTCATTTTTTGGCGGTCCGCCTCGCTGTTGCGATTTCGCAACAACGTCAGACCCGCGACCGTTGCCTTTTTTTGGATACGGTCCAAAATTACGTTAAGTGCCTTTCGGTACTGGGCGTGGGGCACTATACTCATGAGTGTAGTGTCCTAACTTGTGACAGCGATAGAATTTCTGCAATCGCTTATTGCTCGAAAAGCGAGGTCTCTCACTTTCGACGTAAGAGAGGTCCATGGATCCTGGACCTCCTAACTCGTGTCGTCTTGGAGGACGATACGATGACGAACTAGCTTGAGCCTGTCTCAAGCTAAAGCCCTCCTATTGCGCAACGGATATCTCTTTTCCAAGCGTATCCAGTTCCAAGCGGAACAGGCGGGTCTTTACGGGACCATCCATAACACCTTGCATGAACACCGAAATCAACGTGTGTTCATGGACTGGGTTATTTGTAATACAACTCGCTAAGAGTCGTATGTGCTGGGCATATGCGTGCACATCACGCTTGCCTTGCTTGAGTTTCAGAAGCTTTGCACGAGCTCTGAACTCAGCCCTTGGTTATTCAAACGTCAGTTTGAGTCGGGCTTTAAAAGCCTCTAGCGACCCAAAGACGTATGGGTCGCGCAACTTAAGACCAATGCCCAAGTTTTGGCACGACCTGCCAAATTTGATTGAGCGAATGCGACTTGCATTTGCTCGTCGAAGATGTGACGTGCGCCCTTATGGCATCGTCCAACTCGAAAAACAATCTCAAGAGGGAGTATTCTTCGACTCCCCTATACTTAAAGATCTCAATCTTTAAGGTTTCGGGACGACGGGTTTGCGTCATCCCAGGTACAGGGGTCTGTATCTGCTGTAACCTCAACAGTTCTGCCTGTTGAGAACCCTGCTGATTAAGCAAGGCTACCTTCGCCTCGTCATTTTCATCTTGTATGAACTCGGCGATGGCTGAATGGAGGGCATCTCTGTGCGAACCGAACAGCACGGCCAATACAGCATCGTTCCCTACGGTCGAACTCATTCGTTTCACCGCACTCCTTTCTATGTCACTTAGAAAGGAGTAGCTATCACGCGAAACGTGATGCGTATTCCCACCATCATCTGACATGTCCATGTTCTATTAATTAATAAGATTTCCGAGCATTACTATATAAAGTTTATTTCTCTAAATTTTATATACCTTTTAGATAATATATTAATTAACAACCTTTAAGGTAAATTTCATGTCTCACAGGTCTTGGGATTTAACCAATGATAACCCTTCGGCAAACCTTGCTGTTTTGTGTGTTTTTTATGTATTTTTCCACTCGTCGCGCTTTGTTTGTGTTTTATAACCCAGACCCTACGGAGATACATAGTGACCACCCGAGCGCAAATCGTCACGTTCCGGGCACGACGTTGCTAACGTCGGCATTGGAATTGCAACGATCGCACATGACTGCAGCGAATTGCTTCCAACGAGAGCAATTGACGTTGCGAGGGCATTGGATTCGTCTTCAAAGTGCGGAAAGAATCGGCGTCTTGTGCCATGCTCTTTTCTATTGGATTATTCTTATGTCGGAGTTTTCATTTACGTATCCAATCAAGCGCAATAAAACGTGGTGTGGCATGAGATATAAAGCCGCGTCAGTCGGAAAACATATTACGCAAGCATTTTCATTTATGACCGTGTTTCTATGAAAGTATTTCTTTATTAACAGCGATTGGCGCTGATGTGTGTTTTCGTGCTTTTTCATTCTCACCATGACGCCATAATTGGTGTATTATATCATGGCGACACTTGAGCCGAGTGCACGGAATATTAACGTATACGCGGTCGTGTCGGGGCTCACAGGGTTTATTCGAACAGGAATCGCAATTTTGCAATTGGCAATTACTGCTGAGATTGCTCCGGTGAAAGCGCTTTTCTGGGAATGGTCGTGTCCACGGCGTCGAGCATTCAGCTTCTCACGCACACGGTGTCGCATGCCATTGGCTTTCTGTTTAATGTGGGTAGTAGCCACGACGATATTGATCGAATCCAAGTGGCATTTGCGTTGGTGTTGTCATATATTCTTCAAGTGATGGCGCTGGTCACGCTCGTGTTTCTACCGAAACAAAAGCGCAAATTGCAGCGATTGCATCGGTTTGGCTATAAGGACGATAAATTCACAACGTGGTGGATTATTGGCTGTCTTGTCGTCTCCTTTATTGAGACTACCGTCTTAAATAAAAATGATTGGTTATTGCCCCCGCAACGTCGTGTATGGGAATTGTTGGTGGTAGTGGCTGTTAAACTTGCAAAGAGTGGTGTTAGAATAGCTCTTAGAAAACGGTGCTGCCGGATTAGAATTGTAATAAGTGCCGCGATCTTAAAAGCAGAGACGGCAAAAACAAGTAGGTGACTTGGTGAGTAAAACAAAGCATAGGTTGGGGTATACTAAAGCATGTATGAAAATGCAAACTCGCTGTTTATAAATGCATTAAATCACTTACCAAATGCTTCTTATGCATGATTGAGTTCATCATCGTTACCAAAGCGTTCGAACTCGAGCAATGCAAAACTCGTTGAATTTCACTGAAAGCAGCGAATCTTTTATATCTTTATTTTTTATCCATCCTTTTCGTATGTTAATGCTGTCCCGGAACATGTCCAGCCCATCTAAAGCAATCTCTCGAAGCTTCTCATCCTGCATCGTTTTTAAAAGAATCACGTCTCCCCTAGTACGACACTTTTGATTGGGGCGATGACGTAAATCATTGTCGACATACGCGATACGATTTAGACGAGACCCGATGAAACTAACGAAGCTTTAGGCAAACTCTTTATGTAGAAATGGAAACGTGGTTTAATCCAGCGAGTTCAAACAAAACGTAAACCCCATTGTCGCCGCTTGCTCTTCAACAGTTTCTTCTGATGATTCTGAATCGTTACTAAATACATCGTTTTCATCACCAAACGATGCGTAGTGAATGAATTTCGCGGGGGTCTTTGGAGTCACCTCTCCGCTCAAATTCATATTAATACGAATGATCTCCTGAACCGATTCCAATCGAAGCAATTCTTCACGTGTTAAAAACGGCGCTGTCGTCTTCTCATTTGTCTCTTTTGCAGCGTTTCTCTACTTTGTTTCATCAAAAAAACAAAATCCACTTTCGATGGAAAATTGATCCGACACGTAAATTAAAATCATAGCCACCTTTCCATCTGATGCGACTTTTGTTTCGTCAGTCTCCATGCCCGACGCGTTGTCAGACATTGGAAAAAACATTGGAATGATTAAATTGGCTCCATCTTGGTCTCGTGGGCAAATGCCTGCAGCCCTACGCCCGAGCAAATACCACAAAGTGTCTTCACTTGGCTCGGATTGCAACTGTACAAAGTGAGTAAATCCCATTCGCCAGTCCTTCCATTGAGCTAACCAGGACTCAAAAGTTGCAAGATTCATCACTTCGTCGAAATGCGCCACATCCTCAGAATAGATCATTTTCAATTCACACACTTGAAGCACCTCAAGAAAAGCATGCACTGTTGCAAATTGACTCCCAAACCAATGGGCACAATAACATGTGCGACCCAAATTACTTTCGTCCATGGCAAGAAGCAGCAAAACGCGAGCAACCATCACGTCAAGTCCACCAGTGTCCACTTCTTCATCCATGATCAATTTACGAAGTTGTGGCAAAATGTCGCTTTCCAGTACATTTCGATGCCTATACCATACTTGTATTGCTCCTGAAGCAAGAACCGGATCCGACGCTTAGCTACAAATACAGCCATTGTTCTCGTAAGTGACATAAGCGAGGGTTGCCATGAGATCGGCGATGGCATGCGACGCCAGTGCTGACGTCACGTGAGGACACAATCCCAATCGACAGCACATCTACGCAAGACCATAAATGCTCGTCCTATCGTACAGTTCAGCTGCCCCAGCAGAAGCTTACTTGCCGCAAAATACTCGACGTCTTCCATCGGTGGCATGTACGATTCACTCATATAAGTGCTCCACCACAACGGACGACCCATGCGCAGCAACGTGAGGAATGCATTCTTTTCATAGCCAAGTACAGCCGCTTTGTACGCGGCGATAGTGTATTGTAGCTTCTCACCTTCCATGTCGTCATCCACTCCCTCTCTGTCTTCCGAAATCGGACGGTAGATCTTCAAGTTCGATGCAAACTTTTTGATACACATTTTCCAATGCGCGTCCACCGTATGCGTCAACAAAACGATGGAAAAGAGACTTTTGAATGTTTTCTCCCATTTCGAGATGACGAACCATGCGCTATAGAAGGAGTAAAGTCGGCTATCTTTAAAGTCGTGTCTATCAACACGCCAAAAATCCCCCCATCGGCGACGATTTGGTTATTCACGAGCACAAGCGCTCGACGTAATAAACTCAAGTCGTTTACGATTCGATTTTTCATCATGATGGTGCATTCGTCATCCAGCAAATGCCTTGCTTCGTCGACCACGAGCAAGATCACCTTTCCAGCCAAAGTCCTTTGACTATCTGACGGCATCAATGCCTTCATACCGACGTCGTACGATTGAACTTGCTTTAATTTCTTTTCGACCATGTAATCGGCCTACGCATCTATAAACAAGTCAATCCAGTCATCTTGCACGTTTTCCCAATGCTGTTCGGCATAGCGGTAAAGCGACAATAAACGAGAAGCAATTATTTCCGCAGTACTTTTTGTCGGAAGCAACCAATTCCGAAGGCATGGTGTTGCCGCCGGATACCCTGGCGACTCACGATCCCGCATGCACGTGTAGATTACTTGAGATTCAAGCTTTGGTCCGACTCCTTTCAGCCAACTTGAGCCTTGCGTACCACTTCATCGAGTATTCAACTCTTGCCGAAACCAGAGTTTTGCACGACCCTCGCGTATGGAGCCTTAATGATTTCTGGTTTGTAATTCACCCAGCAACGTTGCACGTACTGTATAAACTTGTCCTCTGCATCTCCATAATAACGCGTCTCGACAAAAGCGAAACGAAGTCGTTCCACAAGATCTAGTCCATCAGGTGCCTTCACCGGCGAATGTGCAAATCGCTTGAGTAAGGCCGTTATGGCTGCGTTTGCAACATTGGTGAATTTGTTTGCGTGAATAAAGTCATGACAGCTGCTCCGAAGGAGCCATGCGAGCCCAAATTCCATTTCCGTTTGCACCGTCTGAAGTTTTCGCGCATCGACGGCATAATGCTCGAACACAGCAGATGTCACAAACACTTTCTCCATCATTTGTGAAGCGCAGTCGGTTTGGATCATAACATCCGGATTCTCTCGTACATAGGTAACGACAAACTCGTTAACAAACGAAGCCATTTCCTCCGGATCCAACTAGAAGATACACCATAAAAGAGGGATATATACAAGCGAGTGAGAGAAGGCAGCAGACAAGAGACTGGGACGCATACCGGGACTGGATTGCCGTAAACGCCGAAAGCACTGGTGATGTCCATCGGCACGAACGAGAATGCGGAAATGACGTTTCCCTAACGGGAAATCACTCGCTTAAATACGAAGGAAATAGCTCAATCTTTTGGAAAATAGTTCAATCTATCTTTTGGTTACCAAAATGAACACAACCAAAGCTCTATTATATTCAGAACATGGAATCCAATTTGTTACTAAAGACTGTGAATATTGGATGACTATAATTTGAGACCAAAGTTTGTAATAAACATTCGAATAGGATATTCGAAACAAAACAAGGATACGTTTCTCATGTCAGACCACGACGTGCCCATGGACATCAATGCTAGCGGTGATTTGGACAGCTCATTACTGGTATGCTAACACGTCGCTTATGTTGTACCTCATCTGACTCGCTATTACCCCTCTCCAATGCCGAATATTTCAGCTAGACCCTAAGGAAATGGCTTCATTCGTAAACGATT